>NC_067169.1:89425873-89725873 GCF_903995435.1 Acomys russatus | reverse complement strand
GCATAGTAGGTCTTAGTAGAATGTCATGCTACAGGGACACAGAAAAGGCCAAGACCTGAAGCAACTAGAGTAAGCAATCTCTATAACAATCAAATGTCAAAAGACCGTTTTTCAGTTTGAGAGCTTTTTGCTTTTTGGCAAAAAAAAAAAAAGTACACAACTTCTTCTATTGATGTGAACACACACACACACACACACACACACACACATGCACATTCATATTTACGCAGCTTGCAAAGTTTACTTGTTGCATTGTTACAACAGTGATGATGAAATTTTCCTCTGACCACAATGTGTTTGAGTACAAATGGTTCCTCTTTCCAGGCTCAGATCTGTACATAAATAAATTGGTAGTGAGGTGACACCCATTCTCCCACAACAGGACTCCTTATGAGTAGAGAATACTGATGGAACTGTCCTTTATTAAGTTGGGAACATACTAGGGAATTGAACTATATCCTTGTGGGCCAGCTCTACTGCCTTTATATCACTACACAGAAACTGAATTGATGTCCCCTGATAAGCCAGCATTACCATGACCAACCAGAGCATCCTCTACAGTTGGATTTATGCTGGCCATTATCTTTGCTACCCTGTGTCATGAAAATCAGTAGATTAGAGCCTGCCTACTCTGGTGCTTCTCTGCAGGGCCCCTTTTCCTCAGCTTGAATACATAGCTGGCCTGAGGATAGAAGGGTAAGAAGAAACAGGAAACTAAGTGGCATCAAAGGAGAAATGAAAGAAAAAGGACCGAAAACAAATAAGACAATGCCAGTAGAAAGGAGAACAACAGATGCGGAACCATAGGCTTTGAGGGAACTATAAAGTGAAATACGAAAGAGTGCTAGAAATTCTAATACTAGTTCCCATTTTATGTACTAGGTACAGGATAAACATTTATCTGAGTTTTCTTCTTTCAAACCTCATTTAATCCCATAAATATGAATATAAGTTGAAAAATAAGCCAAATAGCATAAAATCAGATAAAAGAAATAAAAATATTAGAATAACTGTAAATAAAGTAAACTCTGTAGTTAAGTGGTAGTGATTTCATAATGGAAAAAAAGAGAAAATTTGAACTTCATGTTGTTTCTTAGAGCAAACCTAGAATGCAATAATACAGAAAAGAAAGTAAAGATGTAGAAATGTACCAAGCACATACTAACAAAAGAAAGCTTATAAAGGTATAGCCAGATTACTGAAAACTGACTTTAAGGCAAAAAAGCAATACTTAACTAAATGACAAAAGTCCAGTTCACTAAAAAGCAATAGCAAAGTAGCAATTATCAAGATTCTAAAGATTTGTATGCACCTGATATAGTTTCAAAATATACACTTAAAAGAGAAGAGTAACTATAATATCATAGTAGGATATTTTAACACTTGCTTCCTCATAGTGAGTCCAGCAGAGACAAAAAAAAAAAAAAAAAAAAAAAAAAGCAAGTAGCCAGATGCAGTGGCAGAAGTCTGTAACACCAGTAATCAAGGGAGGCTGAGGCAGGGGCACTTCAAGTTTAAGGCCAGTCAGAGATACATGGTGATTTTGAGGTCACCTTGAGCTACACACACATCAAGACTCTGTCATAAGAAAATAAAAACAGAGGCTGGAGAGTGGCTGTGAATTGGAAGCCAGCTTGATCTACATAGTGAGTTCTAGGACATCCAGGGCTATATAGAGAGAGTGCCTGTCTCAGAAAATCAAACGAAAGAAAGGCGAAAGGAAAGAAAGAAAGAAGGAAGGAAAGAAAGAAAGAAAAGAAAACACAAACAAAAATCAGTAAGAACATTGTTTTCGCCTGCACAATCTAGGAACTTGATTTAATGGACAAATGCAAAACTCTGGGCCCAGTGAGTAGTAAATAGACATTAAAAAATCACTCATAGGCCATTTATAGAAACAAATTACACATTGTGCCATGAAGCAAATTTCATCAAATTCACAAGGACTGCTGGCATCATGGATGCTGCAAATGCAAAGGAGTGGAATAGTGGGACTCATTTCTGAGGGAAAACTGGCAAGTTCTCTTTTAGCTAAGCCTATGTAGCCACAGCAGTGCACAAAAGGGTGCTATTGAGGAAATCAATTTTCTAGTGCCTAGTATCCAAATAGGCAATGCACTGAAGGGGTGTGGGAGGTGGGGGTGATGGGGGCCCACACTAGGATAGGGTTTTGGGTTTCTCTCCCTCTCTCTCTCTCTCTCTCTCTCTCTCTCTCTCTCTCTCTCTCTCTCTCTCTCTCTCTCTCTCTCTCTCTCTCTCTCTCTCCAAGCCTGATGCTTTCCAAGTGAAAGGTGAAGCCTCAACTCCATGTTTGCGTAGAGATCTATCCAAAAGGCAGATCTGCAAAGTGGGCCTGGGCATGAAGTTAGGATGATGTATGTAGATCAGAGCTCTGACTCCTGGGGAATACCTACTGGCATACAACGAGCCTTCTACCCGGAGAACCTTTCTGGACTGAGGTCTGAAACGGGACTTTTATTTGGTTAAATGTAAATATTATTATCCTTTCCTTTCAAAGCAAACAATGGTCAGCTTTCAAGGTGAATGGGGCTGGACTCAAATGTGCAAATGCTATATTTGATTATTTAAACACAGAACCCCGAGGCTGAGATAATAATGCAATGCCAAAGGGATCAATGAGGACACACTAACTACACTAACTTGGCTGTTAAAAGCTGCTCTTGAACCAGGTATTGGTAGTTCAGAACTGGAACTTCCCACCACTTGGGAAGCTGAGGCAGGAGGATTGCCTGGAGTTCAATGCTATTCCCAAGCTCTAAATAAAAAGCTTCACTGACAAAAGAAAAAAAGAAAGCTTTATGGATAATTGTAATATTTGGGCTGGGGAAGAAGTGGGACCTAGAGAGGGTTTTAGATGGATAATGGAGAAGGGGTCCTGGCTGAGATGTTGAACTCCTGACTGTGATGCTGGTACCAGAAGCCAAATGATGCCCTTTCTCTTTCAAAGATGGAAGGGTTGGAAAGCAGAACAGGGCCAACTGTAGCAAAAGCAGGACTCACAGCCTGAGACATGGAATGTTCTGGGGTTTTGTAAGGTGAAGAGTTCCTGGACCTGGGGCATACTCTTGTATAAAATAGCACTGCTTGGTTTACTGGAGCTCATTGTGTTGACTTTGACATTAGTCTTGCATCCCATGGGCTGTCACTGGAGGGAAGGACACAACTTGTTTGGACACCATCCTTGTGCCTGGTTGCCTAGACCTCAAGTACCCCCAGAACTTCAGACTTTAGACAAGCTAGCTCTTCCAAACACCACTTTATAACATCACCGCTCTTTTTTTTTAAGCCTTGCATATTAGATCAAGCCATACAAGCTGGTCTCCTCTCCTCCCCACCCCACCTTTCCTCCACTCCTTGAAGGTCTAGTTCAATTCCTGACTACATTTGTCTGCCCCAACTTTTTTTCTGAACTTGACTCGCAGACAAATTACTTTCCCCACTTGTTTATTGTTATTATTTATTATTTTAAAAGTAATAATTATATATTATTATTATTCGAATCTTCTCTAATTGTTTTGTACAACTTTCCAAAGCTTAGACTAGGAGCACAGAGCCTGTTGCCTTTCATCTGTTGACTGGTACCCTTCACAGCACCTAAAAACAGGTGATTTATTCCTAAATTAAAAAATGATCTCAGTTTGCGGGCTTAGGCATCTCTGGGCCTCAGGACACAGATCCAGCAGCATAAGATGGGGCATGCCTCCTATGCTCATATCTCCTTGAAAGGGTCCTATCAGAGGCCTATTCCCAAACAGCAATCCCTTCAGTGAACTCCAGAAAAGCTGTAGAAGAAAAACACTTTCGAAACAGTGAGGCCTTTCAATTCAATTAAACATGAGCAATGAGCTCATGGCATGTGCTACTAACCACATTACAGTCATCTGTGTATTTTCTGTGGTGCCAGGGGATGTTTTCCATAAACCACCTCAGATAAACTCAGAATCTAAGTAAGAACAGCCCACTTACTCTATATGTATGGCTTCAGGACAAGTCCCCTGACGGCTGTACTTTCTAATCAGTGTGTTTTAGGATTTCTGTTGCTACAATGAAACCCCATGACCAAAAAGCAACATGGGGAGGAAAGGGTTTATCTGGCTTACATTTCCAAATTATGATCCATCATTGGAGGTAACCAGGACAGGAACTCAAACAGGGCAGGACCCTGGATGCAGGAGCTAATGCAGAGGCCATGGAGTGGTGCTGCTTACTGGCTTGCTTCCCATGGCTTGATCAGCCTGCTTTCTTATAGAATCTAGGACCACTACCCCAGGGATGGCTCCACCCACCATGGCCTGGGCCCTCCCCATTGATTACTAATTGAGAAAATGCCTTACAGCTGGATCTCATGGAGGCGTTTCCTCAACTGAGGCTCCTTCCTCTCTGATGACTCTAACCTGTGTTAAGGTAACACACAAAACTAGCCAGTACACAGTACCAACCGCAGGCTTCTCCTAGTCTATCTAGAATCACTTGGGTAGGCCTGAATCTTGTGGCAGAAATTGTTCTCTCTCTCTCTCTCTCTCTCTCTCTCTCTCACACACACACACACACACACACACACACACACACTTCTATTACTATGCCAGAAGAATTTACTGAGTGCTATGAACACACACAGGGGCAGGAGGGGGGAGGCAGGAAGGAATTTTGCATTTGAGAGCAAAGCAGTTATGAGAAACATGAAACATGTGACATCTGCCAGAGGGAAAACAATTCTGAACAAAACAAAACAAAACAAAACATATTTGTATGGGAAAATATTGGAGACAACAAATAGGAGTCAGGCAAGTGGTGGAAGCTGGCCTAGCCAGAGAGTAACGGTGACCGCACTTTCTATAGACAGGCTGTAGCACATGCTCTGAAGCAAGAGGCAACCTCTGCTTGGTATCCGAGTCTTCATACCCTTGGCTGTGCAGCTCTAATAATGACAGAACTTTTGGGTTCTTTAAATAAGCAGTAGGGCAGCTGGGGGCTGCAATTCAGTTGGTACAGCGCTTGCCTAACACAAAAGAAGCCTTGGGTTTGCCAGGCATGTGGCTCATACTTTCAATCATAGCACTTGGGAAATGGAGGCAAGCAGATCTCTGTGAGTTCAAGGCTAACCTGTTTTATATAGTGAGTTCCAGGATAGCCAGGGCTACATAGTAAGATGGGGAAAGAAGAGGAGGAGAAGGAAAAGTCCCTACTCACAATAAATGAGGTTTGATGACCTGCAATCCCAACACTCAGGAAGTGGCAGTAGGAGGATTAGGAGTTTGAGATCATTCTTGTCTACATAGACTTTTTTAATCGGGTTTTTTTTTCCAAGACAGGATTTTTCTGTATAGTCCTGGCTGTCCTGAAACTCACTCTACAGAACAACCAGGCCTTGAATTCAGGGATCTGCCTACCTCTCTCTCAGGAGTTCTGGGATTTGTGCTACCACGTCCAGTTTATATAGCCATTTTGAGGACAACTGGGAAACACGAGGCAGTTAATTTTCTTAAAGGGGGAGCAGGAGGTTGTATATCTAAAGCCTAAAGCAAAATCCCATTTGAAAAAATGTCCTTTTTGTGTGCATAGAGGTGATTAGGGGATGTGTTTTTGTGGGTGGGTGGACATGTATGGGCATGTGAAGGCCAGTGGTTGATTTGGGGTGTTGTCACACTGATGCCATCTGTTTTTTAGATTATTTTATTAAATTTTATGTATATGAATGTTTTTGACTGCATGTATGTATGTGTACCATGTACCTGTCTGGTGTCCCTGGAGGTCACAAGAGGATATTGAATCTCCTGCAACTGGGGTTGTGGATGGTTTTGAGCCACCACATGGATGCTGTGAATGAAACCCAGGTCTTCTGTAAGAACAGCCAGTGCTCTTAAAGGCTGAGCCATCTTTCCAGACCCTAGGTATCACTTCTTTAAGCCCACCCCACCCCCTTTTAGAATAAGAGTTTGCTATGCAGCTTTGGTTGGCCTACTACTCATTATGTGCTTATCAATTACAGGCCAGGAGTATCCTCTCCCCATCTACGTGACAGTCAGGGCAGTCAGAAACATCCCCAGATGTTGACAAATACCCTGTGGGAACACTTAGCTTGCATGGTGAGGGAATGGGTCTGTCCCCAGAACAAAAAAGGGCCAAATTTCTTCAGGGGATATTCAGCCTAAAGGTGTCTAGCTAGCTGGCAGTGTTAAGAATCTGAGTGCCCTGGAAGCAGGGCTGGTGAGGAAGCTGGATGAAAGTCTGGAAAAGCAATCTGTCGCCATAAGGCAAAGAAACTGAGGGCGTGTGTGATACTTGACAAAAAGGATGTCACATAGGAAGCTTATGCGTAACAGTGAAATGGTTGGATTTGCACACTGAGAAGCTCTGTCTGTGCTGATTTTCAAGGCCAGCTGATAAAGGCAGGAGACAGGAGTGTGGTGTGTCTGGGCGGGATCAGGCCTGAGAAATGTTTTCTAATATACTAAGTGACTGCATGGCTAGACAGTATGAGAGACGAGCTGGGTGTGATGTAAGAAAGGAAGCTGTCAAGACCAGGTGATTTTAGCATTCATCTCTGATACAAGCAAACACAGGATAATTGGTGAGTGAAAGCCAAGGAGAAAAGACGAGGAAGAGTATCCTAGTCTGGGATTTGCCAATTTTGGCACCAATGTGTCATTCTGAAGAGGCTAAATCTTGGTTGTGGGCCTGCCCTGGCCATTGGAGGATGAGCAGCAGCAGCCCTGGCCCTTCCTTACCTACTACATGTTAAGAATGTTCTCTCCTCAACCACCTCTGATAGGCATGACACACCAGGTATATCCCAACATAGAAACATGTCGCCTTGGAGGCAGTGTCCCTGGTTAGGAGCCATGCTCTAGAGTCATTAGAGGGAAAGTCCCTGTGACTTCCCCTCCTTTCTTGCACTCCATGCTGTGAGTATCTGTTTGGATCTTCTTTAATAGACGGTAGAGGAGACATTGTGGAATGTTTTCCTAAGAGATCAGAATGTTTAGCTAAGTCCGTAATGTATCCTGCTGTCTGTGTCTGTCTTGAATTTATGAAGCTCTTTCTCACCGGCTGGAGGGAGACCTGATGTGGGGAGAAGAGGGCTGTCACTCTTGTCTCTGTTCCTTTCCAGCTCCAGAAAGGAAGAAAGCCTTGGTGAGAAAGTGAAGATGAAAACACCTAACAGAAGCTTGTGCCTGTTAGCCAGAGACTCTGGAGTTTGAGGAAGGAATGCCTATGATTTGATGGCAGCCTACGTAGAAACTAGTGGCATTCAGGCTAGTCTAGACTAAAGTGCAAGACTCTGCCTAGAAAAATTATCCTCTCCCTTACTGAAAAACAAGACAAAATAAGCTGAGATGGGAGAAGAGCATCTTGGAAGGCTAGTTTGGGCTCCATAGTAAAACCATGTCCAAAAGGAGGAGATAGAGGAGGAGGAAGAATAAAAAGAAACAAAGGACAGGCCTCACCCCACCACTAGAGTGGATGAGGTTCATAGGTCAGTTCAGAACTCCAGCCACCCCCGAGGCCAAAGTGCAAGGATAGCAGCCTCAGGCCTGAGTTCTACAGGCCGGAAGGGTCAAAACAAAACTTGGTGTTGCCTCATCATGATTTTGATTATTCAAAGCCAAACTGAGGAGAGTTTCTTGCTTACTGCAGTTCCTGGAAAGCTTTTAATTTGTCTTTACTCTTCTTGCACAGCAGAAGAATGGCTTAATTCCGTCTACCATGCCACTGTATCATGCCTTTTGAGTAACAGCACACAGAACCTATAAATATGAGTTGGATTTTGAAGAAACAGCATCCTAACCCTTTCCGGCTGTACCGCTACTATTGAAAAAAAATTATGTTGTTGCCTGTTAGAGTCAGAAAGAAAGGGAAGTGGCTTCATAGACTCACTCAGGGACAGGAAAGCAGGACCAGCTGTGTGAGAGAAAACCCATTCCCTCCCCTCCCGTGTGCCACTCTTTGTCCCCCCCCCCTCTCAATGTTCACACTCAGAGCCATTTCTGGAGGGGACTGACAAGTCTTTGCTTTACCTTGTGATCATTTCTGGCCATTACTGTGCAAGTTTTAAAGCACTCACTCAATCTAGGCTGGGCAGTGCCCATGATGGCACTCAGCCAGTCCCCTGGGGCTCTTTTTCCAACTGGAGACTCCTTAAAAGGCAGGCAGCATAGTCATTTTGGAAACGTTATCATAAACTTATTGTATAATGTTTATAGCACATGTCAACAACTGTGTATGTTTCAGGTGATGATGGGAGGGGAGCCTTGGGCTAGAGAGTGCCAACCTCTTACAGAGGGATTTTAAAAGGGCAGTACTAGCTACGAGTTCCATGGCCTTTGGTGGTGGGGTTTTCATAACCATTATTATTTTTGATAATATACATATAGGCATGGCTTTATACCGAACCTTTAACAGTATGAATCAGTATCTCAAGACTCTCTGCATGTGATCCCTCATCCTAGACATCTTTCTTGCTCCTTCCCTATCATAAGGCACATGTCTTTGCGTCCCAGCCTGCCATGCTCACACTCTGCTGGTAGCCCCAGAAACTGCCTGCAGTTCTTTGATTGCAAGTTCTACTTTTTCTGTCCTCTACTTGGTGCTGAGGACAGAGCTCAGAGCCAGACACCTCCAGCCAAGGTCTGCCTTTAGTGATTGTCTCCCACAGTTCTTGCACTTCACAAATATTTACTGAACTCAAGAGCCATCATTCCAGAGTGGAGTCTTTGTTTAGCTAGACCAAACATTCTGATGGCCTCTGGGTGAGGTTGAGACTGGGTATATTATCAGCTATTTTATTGATAACTTTTTATAGCTACTTTCAGGTATCTATATTGACTTAATATGACCAAAATATATCTCAGTGGGTGTCACCATCCGCTCATACATGGCTCTTTATCAGGAAAAGAGTGGCAAAAATAGTGGGCTTGGTATTATTACCCCATCCATGGTCTAATGCCTAACACTTGTGAGTATATTGCTTTACATAGTAAAAATGACTTTGAAGATGTGATTAAACAAGGCTTAAACAATATATTGGTGTTTGTGTGTGCACACAAACACATGCATGTGGTGGTCAAAGAGTAATTATCAGGTATCTTTTCTAATTGCTCTCCACATTATTTATTGTTGTTGTTGTTGTTGTTGTTGAGACAGAGTGTGTCCTCACTGAAGTTGGAGCTCACCAATTTGGCTAAACTGGCAAATTAGCAAGTCTGAAAGTCCAAGGGACCCTCCTGCCTCTACTTCCCCAGGGCTGAGTTCACAGGCTCACTCTTCTGTGCCTGCTGAGATCTGAACTCGGGTCCTCAAGTTTGTGTGGCAAGCACTTTATCAATGGAGCCATCTCCTGGGCCCCCAAATCAAGCTTTTTGAAAAAAATGTGGATTATTATTATTGTGGTTTTTATAAGAAGAAAATGCCCATACATTAGCCAGAGTCAGAGAAAGAGATGTATTTTGACCATAGAAACGAACAGAGGGCTGAATGGCACAGCAACAAACCAAGGACTATGGGCAATGCCTCATAACTGGGAAAGTCAAGGAAACAGTTTCTATTCTGGAATCTCCAAGAGGAAAGTAGCTCTGCCCACACTTAGGTTTAGCCCAGCGAGACTTCTGATTTCCAGAAATGTCCTAGAAAATGGCTTTTTTTGTTTGTTTGTTTTTTTCGAGACAGGGTCTCTCTGTGTAGCCTTGGCTGTCCTGGACTCACTTTGTAGACCAGGCTGGCCTCAAACTCACAGTGATCCACCAGCCTCTGCCTCCCAAGTGCTGGAATTAAAGGCGTGCACCACCACGCTAGAATATGGCTTTTAAGACACCCAATTTCTGGTGATGTTTCACAGCAGCACTACAAAACTCAAAAAGCTAGTTTCCTCCCCTTTCCCAGTCTCAGGAACCCTCACATACTAATGCGCATAGTCTCTTGTGCTCTCTGTGTAGCCTTCCAATGTATTTTAGATCTTCTCAATACATGTTCTTTTCTCTTTTTGTTTTCTCATTACACTGATTTGCGTAGGTGTGTATGTGCACTCATGCCATGGTGCCCACGTGGAGGTCAGGGGACAACGTGCAGGAGTCAGTTTTTTTTTTTTTTTTTTTTTCTTTCTCCATGTGGGTGCTGGGTATCGAACTTAGGTTGTCAGGCTTAGGAGTAATCACCTTTACTCATTGAGCTTTTCAATCTCTGTCTCTCCCTTTCTGTCTGTGTCTGTGGTCCCCCCCCCCCCCTGTTCATTGAGTCCATCAGCTGAGAAATGGTCTTGCACTGCAAGCAAGACTGGCCTGGAATTGGTGACAGTCCCTCTACTTCACTCCCAGAATTATTAAGCACTTGTTCAATCTAGGCGGCTGTACTCAGGGGTGAAACAAGGTACCCATCTACAGTGTCTTGAAAACAACATCTATAGTAGTTGATTGTGTGTTTTAACAATACAGGTGCATAGGATGGTGGCACTATTCACTGTTTTGGGAATGTCACTTTAAAAATCCAATTCACTGTATTACCAAATTTCAAATATACCATTGCCCCTTCCACAAAGCAGAGTGCCACTAAAGTCCTCTATTTCAACTTGTAAGTCCACCCAGAGAAATAAATAAGGTTGGGATTACTAATCTAGGAGTCAGAGTTTAGGAAACAAGGGCTCAGAAACCTAAGTGTGGAAGCCAGGTTTCCAGACTCTCAGGCCAAGGTTCTTTCCCTACATGACCCTGCCCTAGTGTGTAGCAGGGTGCAGCCTTTGGCACCTGGGACAACCACACATCCCAACAGAAGTGGGAGTGGGGAGAAGCCAGTCACTGGAGCCTTGCCACAAAACTCTAGGGGAAGTCGCCTTGGGTCCCTGTCAGGTAGATGTTGACAGGTGGTGGCACAGAGGGAGGCCAGGTGTCGCTCGGTGGGAGCCCCGGAGCCTCGCGCCCCGCCCTGTCCGCCGCCTGCGCCCGGCCCCCCCCCCCGCTCCCCCCCCCCCGCGCTGGGGTTACCTGCGGCCGTGGGCGGGGCGGCCCTTCCCGTCTGCGCTGGCTCTGGCCTCCAGCGCGCGGCGGCGGCCGGGAAGTGGGAGCAAAAACAGAGGAGGCGGAGACTTCAGCAGCTCCAGCAGGGCTGTGCTCCGAGGCGAGGGGCTGCATGGCGCGGCCAGCACAGCTGTGCGAGTTGTGGGCGCTGCTGCTGTGTGCTGCCCTGGGCCCGGGCGCCGCAGCTACAGGTGAGTGTGGCCTGGGGCTGGTGACAGCTACTGGCGGCGGGGTGGTGATGGGCGGCCAAGGCTGGCAGGGACGTGGACCGACCGGCGGCAGGGCGCACGAGGGGACAAGGTGGGGAGTTCGATCATCCTGGCCAGGGAGCTCGCTAAGGTGGTCCCCTCTAAGACGCCCTGTGCTCACCTGCCAGCCTTTGCCTTCCGTGCTGGGTCTTCCCGATCCTGATGGATTTGAGGGACTAGGGCGCAGGGGATTTCCCAGGCGCCGTGGCGGGGGAGTCATACTGAGGCAACTGGCCATCTCACTTCCCTTGAGCACTAGGGAAGAGCCTAGGAGGCTGGAGGCTGGAGGAAGGGGACTGAAGGGAACCGAATTTTGCCGAAATTACCCTTACAAGTGGCTTTGCCTGTGAAGAGATGAGGGAGCGCAGGGAGATCGACTGAGCTGGGAACTTCCCAGGGCTCCTTACCCTGAGCCTTGCAGATGATCAGTTTGGAAGTGTGGCTTTTGGCGGTGAAAGTTAAAGGGAACCTCTAAAGATGGATCTTGGCCCTAATAACAGAAGGACATGAGGGCCAAGGCCTCCCCTGGCCTTAAGAAATTCTTGGAGAACGCCTGACCATCATCCAGACAGATGGCTTCCACCATTAATAAACCTTATATCTTGGGGTTAATCTGAAATGTATGGAAAAGTTGGGTGTTGTTTGGGAAGTTGCTCCATTGTCCTCGTGCTTGTGAGCAACTTTTAACTAATGAACTTTTCTGAGTTGCTGTGAAAATCGAAGATGAATGATTTCCTCATGAACTGGGCAGGTTTTATTACTCCCACCCCCACCAAACCAATTTGCTTAATGAATGTTTTCCAAGTGTGCTGTGCTTTGAAACGAAAGCTGAAATGTTAATTAGGAAACTACCATGCTCTTTCAACAAAGCATATTGTGGTATGTGTGACAAGCAGTGAATTTCTAGAGGCTGAGGATGTCACAGTGAGCAAGAATGCAGCAAGTTCCTGAGCAAAGAAGCTAGTTACACCATCGGCAGAGGGTGTGTGTTCCTGTGTGTGAAGTAAAATAGGATATGTCACATATACAAAAGTACCACGGAGAGAAACAAGACAGGGTAGGAGGTCAAAGTTGTAAATGGTACGGAGTGGAGTGGAAAGACTTTACTGAAAAACTGGCATTGACTGAGACCTGAAGGACTCTTAAGTTTGTCAGTCAACAGTTGCCCTTTTCCCCCTGGGTTCCTGGAGAGGGTACCTAGGGCTTACTGCAAGCTACATAAGTAGTGCTCTAACACCTCCAGCCTTCAATAATTATTCAAGTGTCTGTCCTGTTTGTTTTATGCTGAGCCAGGCTCTGAAGATTGTCTTAGAATACAGAATAATCTTTGCCTGTGAAGTGTCTCTAGTTCCCTTGAGGACACCAGGTTTCCGTAGATAAAGGAAAACTGCAGTCCACACTTACTCAAGGCATCTATCTCATTAGTGTCTTGCCTTTCAGTGCCATCCCAACACAGTCCTTCCTACAGGCTCCTTCCCACACACACCTGAAACAACAGCTGGCCCTCTAGACAAGATTGTCAACCCCCAACTTATTTTTGTCACAATATTGTTGGTACCTTATGCTATAGAAACTTTTCTCCCTATTACAAATATTGCATTTGTACTATGTTGTAAAAAGAGTTTGCTATCTCTAGTTACTCAGAGGTTGAAGTTTTTATGGCTCTGACATTGACCGGACGTGAGGCTCAGGGTGAGTCACTATCCCTCGCTGTGTGACAATTTTCTTGTGGGAGAAATGAAGAGATCGAACTCTTATGTTTTAAACAGATGTTTTAATTGTAGAGTATGTGTTTGAGTGTTGAGAGCTCTGTACATTTTAAGTGTTTCTCTAGTTTTGATCCTTCTGAGTATTTAAAAATGATCAGGAGCTGGGTGCAATGGCACATGCCTATCCCATCACTTAGGGCGGCAGAAGCTGTGAGTTTGAGGCCAGCCTGGTCTACAAAGAGTCTAGAACAACCAAGGCTACATAGAGAAAACCTGTCTCAAAAAAATGACTAAGTTACTTGTTTAATTCAGTAGCTAAAGTGTGGCACTGCTTAATGACAGCTAGCATTTTCTTGTCTACTGTCTGCCCAGCAGTTTTCTAAGTGTTTGCTTCTTTTTATTTAAAGTTGTATTCTGATAAGTCTCTGTCCCAGGAGAGTAGTTTGTACTATTGTCAGAGAGTATGTGGGATTTTGTGTTAAGTATGTCCAAACCTACTAAAGTACTGTGGAGAGAAACAAGGTAGGATAGTGGGCTTTAGGTTAGTTACTAGTTTATTTCAGTATATTCAACTCAATAAGCTACATTGGGATGTGATTTAATAACAGCTAGACATGCAGAACACTTAGGTAGGTACCTCCTAGGGTACCAGTATAGGATTAGATGTGAGCCATGAAAGTATATGCAGACGAGTTATTACAGAGGAAACTGGCTTATATTTTGACATATAATTGGAGTTTTGCTCTGTAGCCCAGGCTAGCCTTGAACTCCTTGAAATCCTTCTGTTTCAGCCACCTCCATGCTGGGACTATACCAAATTTTCAGCTTTTCACTTCTAGTTCATTTAACCTTTACAAGCATCCTAAACTTGAGTTATTCTTGGGTCCCTTTGTGTACAAGGAAGCTGAAACACACTGAGGATGAGACTCTTAGGCTTCCAACCCTAGCAACCTGACCCTAGAGATTGTGCCCTCAACCACTATTACTATACTCAGTGCCTCTTTCAAAAAGAGGTAAGAGGGAGTCCTTGGCATACAGAAGAGCTAGTAAGGTACCTCCCAGGGCACTGGTAGAGAGACTACTTGGGATCCATGAAAGTATAGTCATATATTAGAGACTGGCCTCATAATGGCTGGATGAGTCCAAACAATAGGCATTCAGAAGAGAGGAAACTGAAGGCCGGCAATTTCTCAGAATAGAACAAACTTGATATAGACCGTCAGAAAGGATAGAATTTAAATGGAGAAAATGACTTCCTGTGTGTGTGTGTGTGTGTGTGTGTGTGTGTGTGTAGGGGTTAAGCAGGAACAGAGATGAGGAAGTGGCCAGTCAAGAGCCTGGCTTGGCCAGAAGGGATACTGGTCAAAAATCAATCTGTTCAAAGGAGATTTATTTGTTCTTAAACATCCTGAAAAGGGCACAGTCTGAAGAAAAGCAAGTGAGGAGACTTGACTCAGTACAGGGAGCCATTGGAGTGTGAAGCTCAATGGAATGGGAGATGGCAGATACGGATCTCTATTAGAAATATGCACAGTATGTAAATATCTCCTACTTAAAATCATGACTTACGGGTGGTTTCTTCCCACAGTGTTGGGTTTAGGGGAGCACATTAGTGTGACTGGGGATGATTGTGAAAGACATAGCAAAAAGAGCAGGAGTTGATGACTGCATGTGAAGAAAAAAAATAAAAAGACAGATGACTCACATATGACTCTTACAAGTTCCTTCACTCTTCCCGAAATCTGCATGCCTCTGCCAATTCCTGAGGCTGAACAAGAGAAAGCAAAAGTTATCAGCTAAGCAAAGCACCTTACAGTAAGACAATTACTGATGGTGTTAACTCCTAATTCACAAAGAGTGTGGGTACAGATGATCTACAGACACCCTGACAGTTTAGTTAGAAGACCTGCTTGAGTCTTGTCCTCTTCTCCACTTCCCTGTCCAAACTCAGTGAGCATCTTCCTGTAAATGTTGAAAAGCTGATGTCAAAGGAATAGAGAAGCAGTATGTGTTACCTCTCAGAACCCATCGGTACACATTTTCACAGAAGACTCGTGCAACTGTCTACTTTGTCTCTTAAGAAAGCAGCTAGTTAGTTCTACAAAACGTGCTCTATGCAGGAACTGTTGTATCACTTTACCTATTTTTTTTGAGGCAAGGTGTTATTACACAGCTCCCATTGGCCTGGTATTTGTTACTTAGCCCAGCTTGACTTCAGCTTCTTGGCAGCCTTCCTCTCCCAGCCCCAGGAGTGCTGGGATTGTAGGTATGAGACATTACTTGTCTCAACTCATTTAATACTTAGAATCACCCTTTGAGACAGGCTATGGTTCTCATCTTTATGTGATAGATGAGAAAGCTGAGGAACAGGGAGGCTAAGTAACTTGCCACATAGTAGTTGCAGAGCCAGGATATAGGCTAGTCTCCGTCGTGGATGCTCTTAATTACTACCCTGTAATGAAATAAGTCACCCCAAACCCCTAGAGATTATTCAAGGATAGTCCCCACTTAGCTATGTATATGCCTTACAATGTGCGTCACAAAATTTGCATGTATTAATACTCACTTCGATTGCTTAGATATGCCCTTTGCTGTGTTTGGGATTGTACCCAGGGCCTCAGGAACCCTAGACATTTTGAAAACAAGCTTTGTGTTAAGCTGTGCCCAAGTGTGTGCTAATGTGGGTACAGCTGAATATGCTTCAGCTGTGATGGTCAGTAGATTAGGTTATGAAATGCATTGCCCTCTCCCCTTTTATAAGAACCGTGCTCTCTCAGCAAAGTCTTCTTTCAAAACTGGGGATGGTATGCAGGCTCCCACATATGCAAGGTAAGCTTTCTATCAGCATATTCCCAAGCTGTTTTTATTTAAAAATTTGAGACAGCATCTTGCTAAGTTGCCCAGGCTGGCCTGGGCTTTGCCATGTAATCCAGCCTCACTTCTAACAGTTAATCCTCCTCCCTCAGTCTCCTGAGTAGGTAAGATTGTAGGCATGTGGCACCATGCCCAAACTTGAATATTTTTTATTATGAGTGATGATGCCTGCTGAGTTTTGAACCCCGTGCCTTTTACATGCTACACCTCTAGCTCCAGTTGCTGAGCTTTGTCCGGTGTTTTTGTCTGCATCAGTTGGGATAATGTCATGCTTTTCCCTTCCATTGTGTTAATGTGGTATAGTACATTGATTAATTTTCATATGTTGAGTCATCCTTCCAGGAATAAATCTACTTGGTCACGGTGTTCAATCCTTTTGGTATGTTGCTGAAGTCACCATGCCAGCATTTTGTTGGGGGTTTATAGATGAGATTATAATGGTTTGTAGTTTTCTTTCCTTCTACTTGCCTATCTGTATTTAGTATCAGGTAATGCAGGCCTCCTAGAAAGAATTAGAAGGTACCATTTCTTCTTAAAGTCCTGGAAAATGTTTGGAAATGTATAGTATTCACTTTTTAGATACTTGGTACGATTTGCCCATAAAGCCATCAGGTTTAGATTTCCTTGCAGGGGAGGGGGGGTGTCAGGAGATAAATTTGATTACTGATTTAATCTCCTATTGCTTATAGGTCTATTTAGATTATATACTCCTTTGTGATTTAGTTGCAGTGGGTTTTGTGTTTCTAGGAATTTGCACAGTTCATCTAAAGCATCAAATTTGCTAGTATTGAGTTGTTCATACTTCTCTCTTACAATCATTTTTCATGTTTTAGAATCAGTTGCAATATATCTATTTTCATTCCTGATTTCAGTAATTGCAGTCTTTTCTTTACCCACATAAAGATTTAGAAATTATGCTGCCCTTAAAAAAAAACCTTTTGCTTTTATTAACACAGCTTTACCTTGTTGCTTCTTATTTCATTTATCTCTATTCCAATCTTCTTCATGATTTCCTTTTTTCCCCCTCTATCTTTGAATCTGCCCTGTACTGTTTATAGTCTCTTAAGTTGTAAAATCAGGTTGCGTTTCGGTGTTTGTAATCCTATCTTTCATAAAATTTGGGAAGTTTTCAGTTACAACTTTGAGTTGGATTTTCAGACTGGGTCTCATATAGCTCAGGCTGGTTTCAAACTTGTTATGTAACATAGCTGATGATAAGCTTGAACTCCTGACCTACCTGCTTCAACTTCCCAGGTGCTGGGATTAAAGATGTGCACCAGGCCTGGTGGCATCCTTCCCTCTCCCAGCCCCTCCCCTTTTTTCTTGGCCTTCCCCCTCCTCCTTCTTTACTGAGCCTTCCAGAGTTGGTCATCAGGTACTCTCTAGTTCTTTGTGAGGATCTCTTACTAGTCTGTAGCTTGCCAAGTAGGCTAGGCTGGCTGGCTAGTGAGCCCCAGGGATCTGCCTGTCTCCAGTTCCTCATGCCTGCCTTGCCATATGAACCATTTCCGTAGCCCCTCATTATTTCTTAAAACTTTCTTTCCTTTTCTGTCCTCCCTTCACCCCTCCTCCAATGCAGATTCTGGTCCAGTGATGGTATCCCACAGGTTCCTGAGAGTCTGTTTATTCTTCTTTAGTCTTAAAAATTGAACACTCACTAAGTGTTCTCTTAGAGTTGCCTGCAGGAACATGGGCAACCTACTAGAAGCCATACTTCTAAAGAAAAATGGCTCTCCCTCCTCCAGCAGCTACCAATTGTCAAGGGGCAGAGCCCCTTGAGCCCCTCTACCATGTTGGAAATGTTTACTGGCTTGATACTGTGTGAGCAACTTCAGGGACAGAGCCAACTAGGCCGAGAGGGAATGAAGAAAAGACCCGTGGATAGAAAGCTAGGAATCAGTGGTCTAGGCTTTCTAATGGAGAAGCCACAGGGCCTCTTCTAAAAGCTCACTGTGTTTATTATAGAGTTGACTAGGAAGGTGGAGTTATTGCACATAGCTGAACAAGGAGACAGCGTCATCAGATACAGATTAAACAAGGAGAAAGGAGGTGGGGTTATTCTGGACAGATGAACCAGGAGGCAGGGTTTATGGCATGCAACCGGATCAAGGAGACAGGTTTAGCCAATCCCAGTAGGAGCTATCTCTGTAGGGGAGCAGTCTTCAGGCTGGAAATACTTAGCAGGGAAAATCTATTTACAATACTAAGTATGAATTCCATCCCATGGACCAGGCCTCAGATCCCATCAGAGATGTGTGGGTTACCCCAATAGTGCTGTTGATATTGTTGCACCCATGGGAACATCTTACCTGACAGGTTGGTATTGTAGAGTGCAGAATCCAGTGCTGTGTAAGTCAGTTAATGAATTTTCTCCCCCAGCAGCCTATATACCACCTTTCAGCTCTTTGGAAGCTGGCTATCACCACAAAGAAAGTATCCAAATCAGTTTCATTTTGACTTCTCTGTGTGTACAGCAACCAAAGTATGTTGTGTGTTAGCATCTATCCAGAGTGGGCAATGAAAAGGAATGGGGATATTCTCTGTTATTTGGTGGTTGGGGCTTCTGAGGCTTCCTTGACCAATGACTATAGGCATCCCATAATGGCACTGACGTTTTCATTTAATAACCCATGTCTTCTGGGATGGGGGGGGGGAGGAGGGGGCAATGTCCAGGGTACTTCTGTCCAGATTTCTTTTAAAATATTTTTATTACATTTATTTATTGGGAGTGGGCAAGCATGCCACCCAGCATGAGTGGGAGGTCAAAGGATAACTTGCAAGAGTCAGTTCTCTTAGTACACCATGTGGGTTCCTGGGGCTTGAACTTAGGTTGCAAGGCTTGTTAGCACATAATATATATATATATATATATATATATATATATATATATATATATATATATATATATATATATATATATATATATATATATATCCATCCTGTCTCAAAAAAATTCAATATATATATATATACCTCTGTGTGTATGTGTGTGTGTGTGTGTGTGTGTGTGTGTGTGTGTGTGTGTAAGTTTACAAAATAGTGGGTTTCTGTAGTGTTTTTTTTCATACATCCTGAGTTTTTGTTAATTCTTCTCTCCCATTCCTGCTTTAAGCCTTTAACTCTCACTATTCCCCCTGCCCAACTTACTTTCTTAACACATATGTTCTGCAATCCCCCACACACATCTTATCTTCCACTCTCCTGTATCATAGGTCTTTTCTGGATTCCTGTCTTCCATAGGCACTCCAAATCAAACACAAATCTACAAGTTCAAAACTAAGATCCATATTTCTTTAGCCTTGTTTTTCTGTTATTCAGACTCATTAATGTTCATTGTTATATTCGAGTTTGCTGATGATTTCATTTGCTTGATCCAATCTACTTTTAAGTACTTCATTTCAGTTGTATTATTATTATTATTATTATTATTATTATTATTATTATTATTATTATTATTATTATTATTTTGGCTTTTGGACATTGAACCTCACACATGTAGCTCTGACTGTCCTAGAACCCACTCTGTAACCCAGGTTAACCTCAGATTCTTAGTGATGCCCCTCTGCCTTTGGCATGCCTGGTTTATAGGTGAGAGCCGCTATGCCTGGCTTAGTTATTTTAGTTTGTATCTCCAGAATTTGGTTTTAGTTTCTTTTTAGGTTGCCACTGTTTCTGTTTAGTTCTTTTAGACAGTTAGATGTCTTTAAGACATTTTGTTTTAAAGATTCTTTGTCTAGCACACTTAACCTTTTCCAGGGACAGTTTATCTTGCTTGTTTTTCCTTTGACTGGCTCATCCTTGGTGGAATGGTGCTCAGTGATGTTGCCCAGTGATAGAGCACTTGCCTAGCAAAAACAAGGCTCTAGCTTCCATCCTCAGCACTGCCAAGTGAAAAACTACCCATACTTTACTATTCCTTTTTATGAACTGTGACTGGCTTTTATTGGAAATCGAGTATTGGAATAAAGTAATGTCATAATTCTGGAAAACAGATTATTCCATGGCTCTGGAGTTTTTCTGTCCCTGCCCCCATGCCTTCTTATTAACTCTTTAGGAATTTTACACAAGTAATTTTGATCATATCCACCCCTCCCCCAACTCCTTCAATATGTATTCCCCCTTCCCTAACCACCTAACTTTGCATCTTTTTTTTCACCCATCAAGTCCAATTTCTGCTGCTGCTCATGTTCATGGACATGTAGTCTTTCACTAGAGTGTGATCAACATTCAAGGGGCAACTAACTTTTCTCTCTGCCAGAAACTATCAGTGGCCAATGGCTCCCCAGCTAGGGGTGGGACTTCATGTTCATCAATGTTCTCCACACTTGGGCTTGGTCTGGCTTGAGCTTGAATGGGCCTTGTGCATAGTGTCATAACCACTGTGCAGTTGTGCAGCTACTAGTGTCCTGGGGACACTCTTTCCTTGTATTCCGCTCAGGGATTTCTGCTTGATCATCTGCGACTATTTTTAGCATTGAGGCCGCCTCTGACTCGAGGCTCTCTTAAGTCTTTTGGAAATTTTCTCTTTAATCTTCCTCATGTGTGCAGTTAACTTCAAATGTCTTAACTCTTTAATGCCTAGCCTCTGAAAAAGGGGGGAGGGGGGAAGAGAAATGAGAAAGAGAAGGGGAGTGGCAGTAATTTGAATTTCCTGAAAGTAACCTCTGCCAGAAGAGGAAGAACTTCCGATGATAGAGCCAAAGCAACAATTTGGCCATGGCGTTTGTGTTTTTGTTTTTGTTGTTGGAAGAATAAACAGTGATCAAAACACAGATCTCCGATATTTGGAGGGCAGGGTTCTCTTGGCCTGCTTTGACATTAAGTTGCAGAGTAGATTCATTAATCTACTTTTTGTCCCAGCATCCCTTTATATTGGGTGCTCCAATAGCCACAAGCAGCTTAAAATGCAAACCAGTTAGATCTGGCTAAATAGCATTTCCAAACAGATGGGAAACTTGAATCTTATTTGGGGTTTAGAACTAGGGCAGACTTTTGATTGATTTCAAGTATAAATAAGAGGCTGAGGTAGAAGGGTTGGTGTGAACTTTAGGTCATCCTGAGCTACATAGTGAGTTCAAGGTGGCCTCAATCGGAGCTACTATCACAAAAACAGAAAGGAAAAACATATCAAAAAGGGGATAGGGCTTAAATGTCTTAAATTACCTCACATGTTAGAATTCAATAGATAGAGGTAAAAATAAATAGAAGCCTTATTGTTTTTATTATCAGGTCTTTAATTTTTATGGGGGAGATAACTTGATAGATAATCAGGAATTGCTAAACCAGGTATCTGTGATTTTTGCTAAAATTTGTTTCTGGAAACTTCAGAATAAGGGAGAAAGCCCTAAAAGTAGATTGTGGTCTCTAAGATCCTAATTGATAGAATTCACTGTGCAACTCAGGGTGACCTCAAACTCAACAATGATTCTTCTGCCTCAGTCTTCTGAGTACTAGAATTAGATCTATGGGCCACCATAGCAAGCTACTTACTAGCTCACTTCAAGATGCTGGAGTAGGACCATGCTTCCAAAGACAATGGCATGCTCAGGACTGTGCCCCTCCACAAATTGAGCCATGGAAAAAGCTTATTTGTAGTAGCATCAGGAGAGTGAGGGAATATCAAGATTCAAGGGCTTTTAAAGGTTGCTGCCCAGTGAGTGGCTATGTATTAAATTGACTGTTAGGAAAACCTCAACTACATAGTGCTCATGGGGCAGAAGTTTGGGACTGATGAAATTTTTGTAGTGGTATCATAGAACACTAAAACTATACTTCTTAAATTATCGTTTTAATAACATCAGTTATTTTCAGCACTGGATTAGAATTCAGGGCTTGGCAAATTATAGTCAAGAATTTTAACACAGAGCTATACTCTTAGCTCCTAGAGGGTTGTTGTTGTTGTTGTTTGTTTTTTGCTTTAGTTTGTTATGTTTGTGATTGTTGCTGTGGGCCTTGGTTTGGTTTTTGGGCATGGAGGTGTCCATTTGCAATGTAGGCTGGTAGTCAAGAGCATCTGCCTACACCTCCGGAGTGCTGGCATTGCAGGTAGGCCTACCATGTCTGGCTGGACTTTTAAAATGGCCTTAATAGACTTTGTTTTGCAATGTTTGCAGAAGCATTGTAAAGAAGGGCAGAGAATTCCTCTACACTCCCTCCCAGCTTCCGGTGTGGGGCTTAGATAAGCCTGGGCTTAGACGTTCTCAGGGAAGTTTGAGTTACTGTTTCAGTTTCTCTCCTTTCCTTCTCCAGCTCCAGCTGCTTAGCGTCAGATCCCAGAGGGAGTCAGGGGTACCAAATCTCCTTCTCAGCTATTCTTTGGACGAGCTGTCTTTTAAAAAACAAAAAACAAGAACTAGAGCATGTAGGTCCGAGCACAACTGAAGAGAGCACAATTGAAAATAAGGTTTGCAACATTTGTTGCAAACTGTTGTTTTGTCAAAATTCATGAAACAGCTGTCTGAACTGTCTGGATTGAGTGCGGAAACTCCAATATCCTGGGAATACTAATATTTAAGAGTCCATAGTCCCAGCACTAGGGAGCAGAGGAGGGCGTGTCTCTGTGAGTTCAAAAGCAGCCTGATCCACATAGCTGTAGTGAGTTCCAGGCCAGCCAAGCTTACATAGTGAGATTCTAGCTCCCAAAAAAATAAATAAATAAATAAATAAAATAAATGAATAGTACATAGGGTAATCACTCATGGGCTCTGCGTTTGCTGGTCAATTGTCAAAAAGAAAGAAAAAGCAAAATCCAAAAATATTACATCTGTGCTGAACATGTTATAGTTTAGTTTTTCTAGTCATTATTCCTCCAGACAATACAGTATAACATTGATCTATATATCATTAAGGTATATCGAAGGATATATATGAACTATATGCAAATGCTACACAGGATCTTGTGTAAATTTTGCTATCCAACTATGGTTCTGGAATAAACCTCCCATGGATACTAGACTCGCATGGAAATAATATATTATATTTATATTAATTATATTTAATTAAGCATGTGACCTTGGAGCTGAGGATGTAGTTCAGTGACAGAGACACTTTCTATGCTCATGGCCCTAAATTTTATTCCTAGCACCACAAAGAAAAGGAAAGAAAGAAAATATGTGTGCCATAGTGGTGCATACCTGTAGCTATAGCAGTTGAAAGGTGGAGGTTGGTGCAGAAGTGTAAGGCCAGCTATATAGTAAATTTGGAGCCAGTCTGAGCTACATGAGAAACTGTCTCAAAAGTGTGCGACTTTAAAGCCACATCATCCAGGTTGCAATCCCAGCTTTGTCACTCACTAGTCATGAGGTAAAGTAACTGACTTCCTTGTGCCTAAGTTACTTTTGCTGCTATTATTCTTTTTAATTTAAAAAATGTAGTGCATGTGCTTGCTTGCACACGCATGCCTCTGCACATGTGTGGGAGTCAGAAGACAACTTTCAAGGGTCTTTTCCATCCTTCCACCATGGAGACTCTGGGAAATGAACTCAGACTACCAGGCTTGGGGGCAGGTGACTTTATCTACTGATTTACATTGACAGCCTATTTTACCCTCCCCTCCCCTCCCCTCCCCTCCCCTCCCCTCCCCTTCCTTCCCTTTCCTTTCTCCCTCTCTTTTTTCAGCCTCACTCTGTTGGTTTTGATTTTACTATGTAGTCCAGGCTGGCCTTCAAATTGGGACAATTTGCAGATGTGTACCACCACACCCAACTATTCACTGCATCTTTGTTTTTTTTATTAATTTATTCAGATTACAACTAAATTGTTCTGCCATCACTAGTATCCTCCCGTTCCTTCTACCCTCCCACCCCCACCCTATTACCCTCCCTTAGGTCCATGTCCGAGGGAGATCTCCTCTCCCACTTTATGGTCGCAGGCTAACAAGTCTCATCTTGGTAGTCTGCCTATTCTTTCTTTGAGTGCCATCAGGGCTCCCCAACAAGGGGAGGTGGTCAAATATGGGTCACCAGAGCACATGTCAGAGTTAGTCCCGGCTCTCCACATAACTGTGGAGGATGTCCTGTCCATTGGATAGATCAGAGTAGGGGTTCAGTGTTTACTATTGTATTGTCCTTGGTTAGTGCAATAGTTTGAGCAGACCCCCATGGGCCCTGATCCACCCATTACGATGTTCTTCTTGTAGGTTTCTAAGATCCTCTGGGTCTTTCTATTTCCCCATCTCCTATATTTCTCTTACCTAGAGTCCCAGTAGGATGTCCTCACACCTATCTCAATCTCCTGGTAATTGAAGGCATTCATGGGACATGCTTTTTGGGCTAGTGCCCAATTATAAGTGAGTATATACCATGTGAGTCTCCTTCATTGCTGGTGGGAATGCAAACTAGTACAGCCACTTTGGAAATCTATCTGGTGCTATCTCAGAAAACTGGGAATAGGGCTTCCTCAAGACCCAGCTATTACACTCCTTGGAATATACCCAGAAGATGGGCCAGCACACAAGAACATTTGCTCAACCATGTTTATAGCAGCCTTATTCATAATAGCCAGAACATAGAAACAGCCTAAATGTCCCTCAATTGAAGTATGGATAAAGAAACTGTGGTACATTTACACTATGGAATACTACTCAGCTATAAAAAAACAAGGAATTCCTGAAATTTGTGGACAAATGGGGGAAATTAGAAATGATCATACTGAGTGAGCTAACCCAGTCACTGCATCTTTAAAACAAAGCCAACAGTAGTCCCTATTTCAAGAGGTGTCTGCAACGAGTTTTGTTATTAATATGTGTAAAGTGTAACTGTGTCTTCCTCAACAGGTATTAGATGTTCTTAACTCAGCATGTTACTGGGTTTGGCCACTAGAATGTGGGAGAGTGGACCATTAGAAACTCTGGTTGGCATTGATAAATGTTTATCTTATATTTGATTTGAACAGAAGTTCAGCCACCTGTGACGAATTTGAGTGTCTCTGTCGAAAACCTCTGCACAATAATATGGACATGGAGTCCTCCGGAGGGAGCCAGCCCAAATTGTAGTCTCAGATATTTTAGTCATTTTGATGACCAACAGGATAAGGTAAGTTTGCTAGAACATGCACCATTGCTAAAGTAAAGTGAACAAACGCTGTAAATCAAAGCCAAGAATGAGTCAAATTCTAATCTTCAAAGTGGGAATTTTGTTTTAGGTTGTTCCCACATTTCAACTGGGGAGAACTATAGAAACAGCTATCAATAAAATAAAACATTTGGAAATAATTGCTAATTATTTGATGATTGAATATAATTGATTGTTCTGATAGAAAACAATAGATATCTTCATGGATTTGCCACTCATAAATAATAAGTTCTCTTATTGCTAAGTTTGGTTTTTTTTCTTTTCTTTCCTTTTTTTTTTTTTTTTTTAGTTTTTCAAGTCAGGATTTTTCTGTGTAGTCTTGACTGCCCTGGACTCACTTTATAGACCAGGCTGGCCCTAAAGTCACTGAGATCTATCTGCCTCTGCCTCCCCGAGAGCTGAGATTACAGGTGTGCGCCATTGCACCCAGCTTTGTTTTTATATTCTTGTCTGTAGCTCTATCTTCTTGTATTAATATGTTACTCAATTTCTGAACATTTTCACATTTAGGCTCTCACTAATCATGTATACAGGTAGATTATACAAGAACTTTGGGTCTAAAAGTAAATGCTACGGGGAAGTGGAAAGTTGAGGTGTTAGTGCTGGGTGGGTTTGCATTTCCTGGGTGCCTGAGGAAAATGATAGGGCAGAAAGTTAAACCTTGCCTGTTAGAAATAGTCAGCTGATTTAAACAAATTGTTGATGGCAGGATTGGATAATTGCATTCTTTTTGTTTTTCTTCTTTTTTACATATACATTTATATTATTGCACATATATACAATAAACTACAGCAAGAAGACCCACAAAACAATCAGGAATTATATAAATTATAAAAATGTTGGCTATTTGTATTTGGCAGCCTTGAAGAAAACATCTTTCCTATTTTGTTGTGTCTAAAATTCTGAATGTAAATCAATATCTGTCATGACTCATCTCTACCAACTTAAACCGTCTATCTAGGCCTAAAAACATCTTAACCCCCAAACATTCTTTTTGATACATCTCTTCGGTTGTTTTGTGAGTGTAGACCTTCTTTCATTATGTATGGTGAGAGAGGTGTTTGGGTTGAACTTGTCCAGGATTTTGAGAGGTAGGATTGTCTAGGTCTTCTGGAGTTTACCACCCTGAAGCTGAAAATGAGTGACAAGAGCAATGCTCCTCTTTCTGTCCTTTGGATATGACCTTAGCATCATTTATAGGGTTGTACCTAGCCCCTAGGCAGATTGAACAGGGGGTAGCTTAGGCAGAAGCCTAATGCTCCCAAGTTGCTAAATAAGATCAAGTCTGCAGTTTGCTTTCAGTCTTCACAGAGAAGCTTATCAGAATAGGAAAGATCTGTAGAGCAGTTTTGAAAAGCAAAAGATTGATATCACTGGTTACCCTCCATGATTGTTTTATCTATGTCCATTAGTTCCCCAGTCTGGCAAGCACAGAGCAGCTCTGGCAATGCATTTTAGGTTATCTTTCATCACCAAGAGATAGGGAAGTCCCACTGGGCAATGAATCAAAGGCCCTTCAGTCCAAGCATGCATAGAGGCATGAGTTGAGGCTGACTCCCTTTCCTACTGGGAAACAATTCTTTAGTCAGGAAAAGGTGAGATGGAGCCAAGTGGACATTCATCCTCTGGGAGACAGGGCTTGGATACATTTTACAAGAAGGCCAGATTCCCAGAGAGGTGGAGAATTCTGTCATAGCAGCTACCAGTGGAATGATTCACCGAAGCTGAAACTCACACATACCTCATCAGGATCTGTTTGGGGGTGGGGGAGGATTTAGTTTCTTGTCTGATGCAGAGAGACATGTTCGACTTGGTGCTCATTAATATTCAAGCTCCCTTTTTTATTATGCCATTTTAACATTCCACACTTTGAAGTTGGAGATTTTCTTTTTAAAACAGGTTCTCTTGCATGTCAGGCTGGTTTCTGGCTCATTATGTAGACGAGGCTAGCCTTGAGCTCCTGATTCCTCTGCCTCTACACCCCAAGTGCTAGGATTATAGGTATGTACCACTACAAAAAGAGATCTATAAAATTATTATCTTTAAATATTGGTTCTGTTATGCATATGCCTGGAAGATAAGATTCAAATTTACGTTAATTTTAAATGCCAGTATAATAAAAGTCTTTAGCTTTTTAACTATATAGTAAGTGAATGAAGATTCCCCACCCCCGCCCCTTAATCCTAATTTATGAGTCCTAAAATCTTCTTTTTAAAATAAAAAGTTATTTGAAAAAAATCTAAATCTGTGATACAAGGGATTGAACCCAGGCATCACACTTTTAAGATAAGTACTGACTTATACTCCTAGTCCTAACTTATGATGCTTGCCAATACATTAGCCCATGGTGTCCTCAGAGAGTGAATGCATCTCCTAGATGAGAATTCCAAAGGATCCTTGGGTAAGCCAGGCTCATTTAGCAACCCATAAACTGGTAGAGTAGGGCCATTGGTGAGACTTAGCATTGGAAGCCTTCCTGCCACCACTCTCACACTCTTGGAGACTGGTCTTGAGTTTCATGGGCTTAGTCGGAGACCTCTCTTCTTCAGCATACATCCATTTCTAAAGGGATAAGTCCTAAAATTATGAAGCATTCCAGGAACTTCTGTCAGCACTGCCCTTTTCATCCCAGTAGGCAGAGCCTATATGGGAAGCCAAGTGATAAGTAGTTTCTTGGCATGGAATCAAGAATTTCTTGTGAAAATGCCCTTGGCTATGAATAGCTAGCTTGAGGCCCGTTGAGGATAACAATTTTACTGGATTGTTTGTATCCACATCAAGTCACCACCTCCTTTCTCCGAGGCAGGATTTTACTTGAAGACCCAGTGCACACACATCCCTTTCAGAGCTCTGTCTTAATTGTGCCTAAGAGCTATTCTGTTCCTGTATGCCTATCTTTGCTCTGGTGTATTCCTCGTTGGTTTGCAAGTGACTTCCGAGACAGCATCTTCATGTCCTGGTTTCTGAGGTGACTGGAGTTTCCCTCATTTCCCAGCTAGCAGCAGGCATGCAAAATGTCATACTAGCTGCTTGAGGTGGCATATTAAGCGACGTGACCATTTCCACTGCCTTCATGGCCACCAGGAAATTATGAAAGGAAATACTATGGGAAACTTGAGTCAGATACTGTTGCAAAACAGGAAGTGCTGTCTTTGGCATTCTGATTAAAAGCAGCTTCATTCCCAATTATTCCTCTCACCTCCGGAAATGTTAATTTCCTAGAGAGCCCTGTACTGATGTTCTGAGTCATAATAAGCACTTTTGTGAGTTAGGCTTAGATTTCTGGTGTCTACCCTAAGATGTCTGAGGCCTCTGTGGTTCCACAAAGCTTACTTATCCTTATCTATGGTGCAGATGGGAGGCGTGTACGTGCATATAGTAACCCTTGAAACTTACTCAGATACTACAAAAAAATATGTTTAATAAAAAGGTGTCCCTTTGGCCCCCAGTCCCCAGGGATCACCATGATGACTGAAGTTTTGGTGTGACACATTTTACCCTTGATCTTAATGGAATTGTGATAAATTGTTTTCTTTCAGTTTGCTTGCAGAGTTGCTGTTAGCATGGTAAACTTATAAGCAAATTTTATGACAGCTATACTTTCAAATGTGGGAATTTGTCTTTATCCACACTAGAGTTTCTCAGTGGTGGGTGGTACTTCTAGTGCCTGATGTGGGCTAATTATTGTAGGAGAAGGCTGGGCTAACCTGGTCATGGCAGGATGTCAGGTATCATTTGTGGCTTCTCGCCATTAAATTTCAGTCGTTGTTTTGCTTCTCTGATTCAGAGTTATGACAACCAAAACTAGAACTGAGACACCAGTGAATGTCCACAGTGTGGCAAAAGAATATAATCAGTCCTTCAGCATACATACCATTTAAGGACTTACTATTTTTCTGTATACACTTGGGTCTGCCAAGGCTTTGTTATTTAAGTATCTTTTTGTGTTTAAAAAAAAACAACTTTCTGATCTTAGAAAATTGCTCCAGAAACTCGTCGTGAAAAAGAGGTACCCCTAAATGAGAAGATCTGTCTGCAAGTGGGGTCCCAGTGCAGTGCCAATGAAAGTGAGAAGCCTAGTCCTTTGGTGAAAAAGTGCATCTCCCCCCCTGAAGGTAACAGATGAAAATGGTCTGTCTCCCTTGGTATTTTGAAAGTGTGCTGGGCGGGGGGGGGGGGGGGGGGGGGGGGGGGGGAAGAAAGTGTGCTCAGTGTGCTCACAGTCATTGATGATGAATGAGTTCATTCCAGTCTCAAAGTTTTGCTGAGTCAAATAAGTGTCAGGACCGGTACTAGATTCTAAATAATTAGAGGATGCTGCTGCCTCAAGTTGCTCACAGACAGTTTGAATAGTAATAATGCCTACATAGTTAGGATGCTCTCTTTTATAATTTAAAAAATGAACACACACACACACACACACACACACACACACACACACACACACACACTTCCCCTCTTCTCTTGCTTCTTCCCTAAAATGTGATTTACAAACTTATCTGAAGGAAGTAAGGCATGCGTTGTTACCCTGTTCTATGTCATGATGGAGAAGGGGAAGAAGCGCCTTGCTCTAGGTGTTTAGGTCCGGTGCTTGTAGGGAACATATAGTACTGTCTGATTCATGGCTTATGGAAATGAGTTTTGTATGGAGAATATATATTGGGGACAGTGCTAAAGGCAAATACACATGCTGGCCTAGCTTTAGTGCATCACTATTCAGAGGAAAAGCTGTTGGGTGGTTAGGATCATTGTTTCCTAGTTGTACTTTACCCATAGTCCTTCTGCCTCTTATGTTATGTATAGGGAGGAGCCTATGCAAGGCTACCAGCCACCAGCTACCAAAATCTAAATCCCAGCTCTGTCAGCTACTACTTGTGTGGCCTTGGATAAATTATTGCCCCCATCAATATTCCTCATCTATAAGATGGGAGTGCCTACCTCCTACGATGACCCCACCTGTCAGAGGTCTAGGGGAAGAGAATAGGGCAGGAAAAGGGAGGGAGGGTGGGCACAGGAAGATAAGAGCAAGAACAAGGGGATTACAATCTGGATGTAATGTGAATGCATTATAATAATAAAACAATAACAATCAAAGAAAAAGAGGCCATTGATCTGAGAGGGAGTGAGGGGAATTGGGAGTTGTTGGAGGGAGAAAAAAGAGGGGAAGTGATAGAATTAGAAGTAAATGTTAAAAATGGTAAAATGCAGGGCTGTTTGTATTTTTAAATTCTTTATTTTGTAGTCATTGTGTGTGGTTGGAATAGTGTTTGACTTTTAGTTATTCTCTCTACTTAGAAGAGTCAGATTCATTTAGAGATACAGGAGATGCTTTCTTTGCATATGGAGGTGAGAAAGAAAGCTGGGGACAATTACATTTGTATTTTGACTGTCCTGAGTGACTTCTCCGCCAAATGAGTGTGAAATTAGGGGTTAGGCTGATGACTACCTTCCATGACAAAGACTCTTGCCTGGATCCTCTAGGTGACCCCGAGTCTGCTGTGAGGGAGCTCCAGTGCATTTGGCACAACCTGAGATATATGAAGTGTTCCTGGCTCCCTGGAAGGAATACAAGCCCTGACACAAACTATACTCTTTACTATTGGTGAGTATATTTGGACATGTATTAGGTTAACTGGAACACTGGTTTTGATTGTGTTGGGAGCCTTTGGATTTAATCTTGTTTAAAAAAATATTGGCCTATTTTTTTTTTTATATGTGGTGATAGGGATAAAACTCATGGCTTTGGCCGGGTAGTGGGGGCACACACCTATGAACCCAGTACTCAGGAGGCAGAGGTAGGCAGAATTCTGTGAGTTTGAACCCAGCCTTTTTACATACCAAGTTCCAGGACAGCCAGGGCTCTGTAGAGAGACCCTGTCTCAAAAACAAACAAACAAACAAACAAACAAAAGCCCCACAGCGCCTTGCAAATGCTAGGGAAGTGTATGCCCACTGAGCCTATTCTCTTCTATGAAGGCAGTAGATAGATAAGCCATAGTGAACCTCACTGCTTGGTGTGGTGACTTAAAAACCAATATACAAAATATACATAGAAAGGTAAGGGCCATTGAGATAGCCCAGCAGGTAAAAGCACTTGCTTCCGAGCCCGGGGACCTGAATTTGATCTCTGAGACTCACACAGTGAGTTCTGTAAATTGTTCTGTGACCGCCTAACATGCACCATGACACGTGTATCTCCCACTAAATAGAAAACTACCTACAAATAAATATAATATGAAAATTTAAAAATATAAAAAGGAAAAATTTTCCACCTGACCGAGAGAGAGAGAGAGAGAGAGAGAGAGAGAGAGAGAGAGAGAGAGAGAGAGAGAAAAGAAACAACAAAAACAAACCATCAAAATACAGTAAGAAAAGAAACAACAAAACCAAACCACCAAAAATACTGTAAGAATAGCCAGTTCAATAGAAAATGGATCTTCTTAAAAAGGCTTCTTGTTCACAAGGTATTGAAACATGTATATGGAAAGGCCACAGTATTCCTTTCACTTTCTTTCTCTCAGTGGTAGACTCTAAAACAATATCAAAATGGAAAACTTGCTATTGGCACAATCTACAGTCTTAGGCACAGGATACCAGTTCCATATGTATTTGTGTGTAGCATTCTATGCAGCTTTATCACATGGTTCCACCACTACAAAGTTCCCTCCAGTTGCTCTTTCACAGCCATCCCCATCCCCAGAATCCCATCGTCCTTTTCATTCCCCTCTCACAAGTGTCTAACCTCTAGCAACCACTCACTAGTCTGTCCTCCATTTATATAATTTTGTTATTTCAAGAATGTCACTGGAATGGAATTCTACAGCACATATCACATAAAACTGGCTTTTTAAAAAGCATCACAATGTCCCTGAGAGCCATAGAAGTACACACACACACACACACACACACACACAGTATTCCTTTCTCTATTTTTGAAACATGTTGTCACACTGTAGTTTATGATGGCCTGGAGCTCATTGTATATTCCTGACTGGCCTCAAACTATGGCAATACTCTTGTATCATCACGCCTGGCTAAAAATTGGAGGATTTTAAAAATCAGGTTTATTTACTCTATATAAAGACCATGAAGACTTCTTGGGTAAACTTTTAAAAATTGCTATAATATTTGTACATATTTGTGGAATATTATATTATAATTTGGTTCATATATACTTTGTACAATGATGAAATTACACTAATTTCTATGTCTCTGTCCTAAATATTGTTATTTCTGTGTACTGACAGCCTTCGAATTCATTTACTGGCTTTGAAATGTGCAATTGGCTATTATGGCCTCTGATAGCCCTTGCGCCCTTAATGTACCCACTACCCAACCTCATCTATTCCTCCATATCTCATAGCAATTGCATTAGTCTGCATCTCTATTTTTGTACAAAAAAAAAAAGGCCAAAAAGCAGCTAAGGGAAAAAAAGGGTTTGTTTCAACCCACAGTTTTTAAGTCCATCTTGGAGGGAAGTCAGGGCTAGGACTCAAGCAGGACCTTGGAGACAGGGACTGTGATAGAGAGGCCATGGAGGGGTGCTGCTTACTTGCTTGCTCCTCCTGGCATCCTCAGTTTGCTTTTTTACACAGCCCAGGACCACATGCCCAAGGCTGATACCACCCACAATGACCTGGGGTCTCCCATACCAGTCATTAATGGAAAAAATGCTTCACAGACTTGTCCACAAACCAGTCTATTGGAAGAAATTCCCCAATTGAGATTCCCTCTGTCCAGATGTGTCTAGGTTTATGGCACGTTGACAAAAACATGTAATCAGAGCAAGGATATTAAAGTGTTGTGACTGCTGGGTGGAGAAGAGAGTCTAGTCTTAGGAATCTGTCCTCTATGTGCCCTTGTTCTCCTCCTTTGTTTGATAAGACAGCTCTGAAAGAAAGGCATGTGTTTGACTCTCTTAGGACTTCTGAAGATAAATATCCTGGAATGTCAGGTTGCTCTGTGGCTCAGTGGTAGAGCACTTGACCAACATGCATGAGACCTTAGAAAAAGAAAAAAAATCATCATGGAGTAAACATTTTCTCTGGTGATATCATGGAAAATATTTGTACTATATTAAAACTCTCACAGGTAGATCATGAAACAGAGTGCAAAAAAATCCCCATATGGTGTTTTCATTTCAATTTATTTTTAAACGATAAATAAAATTGTGTGTATTTATGGGCTACCATGTGATATTTCTTTACATGTGTGTATTGTGTATATTGTACAAACCAGGTTCTGCATGTCAGCCTCCTCAAATCACATGAATTGTTGAATGAAATCCCCCTGAAGTGTCCTGGAAAGTTGTAGCCACTTTCCTCCCCATTGGGTGAGATGTTCAGCCTCATAAATTGGAGACATACCACATGTAAAGCCCAAGATCATGTGGTCCATTCTGAAGATTCAGTTTTCCCAAGCCCCTATCCCTATGTAAAAATTCTTACGGGAGGTTTTGCAGTTTTACTTGCTCACTCTTGGTACCTATTGAATCACCTTTTTAAAAAAAGACTCTTGTCCTTTCATGGTAAAGTCTGTACTCTTGAACATAACAGACAAAGCCACGTATCACCTGGCTAGCCTGTATCATCCCTTTCCTTTCACCTTGGGTCCTCCTACATCCTACATTGAGTTTATTTCCCTTCTTTACACTGACTCTTCAATACATAAAATCGTGGTATTCAAAGAGGGATATTTACCCAGAACAGTGACAACAGTCTTACCTTTTCTCACAGTTTACATCTTCCCCTTTCGTCTAATGCCTCTTGTTTGTCCTCAACAAACGCAATTTCCTCTTCCAAAAGTCTTCTTTGACCTCTCAAGTCTGGAGACATATCCTCATTAGTACCTTTGCATGTCACAGTGCCCTGCAGAGTGTGTTGTCATTTCCTGTTTACTTAGTAGTGATTCTCTTTTCCAGGCTGCAATCTCCTGAGAGCAGGGGCTTTGTGTTGTTTTTCCCCAGTACTTGACACCTGGGGTAGGTGTCCATAAATCACTTGTGAAATTCTTGGTAGGATTCAAAACTAGAGAACATTCAGGGATAGGGTGAGGACTTAGAAGTATAAGCCATGCATGATCTCTGGAGTCCAGGAGTGAAAAAAGAAGGATTAAGTACACCCAGCTCCCCAAAACTTCCTAGCAGAGAAACAAACAAAATAATCCTTTAGGAGTCTCCTAGCTGTGTGCTGTAATAAAGTTCATGGGAAGCTATTACTACAGGTTTTAAAGATACTTTAGGAATTAGTAGCATCCCTGTGTTTATTATGCTATTAACCCGTTATCATGGTTAGAAACAAGAGAATTCCTTTAGAAATGTGTCTATAGGAGTGGACTACTAAGAGGGTGGGGGTGTCTTAAAACTACCTCATCTCATGACAGACTGTTAAGGAAAGCAATCCAGCTCTTACCATTGGGGTGAACCAATCCTTGAGGATCTAGTAAGAGAAAAATAGGGAAGTGTCTCATACCCTGGAGATATGCTAGCATAAACCAAGTCACAGTACAAACCATACAAACAATGTTCTCTTGGGATTAATTTGGAAAAAAACATTCTTCTTTGGATGGATGCTGGCTCTTGTTAAGGTTGACAGAAGACAGGGTTTTACTTGGCATTCAGTCCCAAGTTGATGCCTTTTGGCAGGGAAAAATCTACAATTGAACATGGCTTAAGAAATGATCTGGAAAGTGATGGTTCACTGGCACCCAAGGGTCAGGTATCAAAGATCCTATTTCTTATCTACGTATTTCCAGAGTTGGTCATTTGGTAGAAGCTCTTTCCATAGTATATGCAGGAGATACTGGATATGTATGACTGTCTTAGTTACTTTCCTATTGTTATGCTAAGAGGCCATGACCAAGAAAACTTATAAAATAAAATGTCTAATTTATGGCTAATAGTTTTAGAGGATTAGAGTTCATGACTGCCAAGGTGGGGAACATGGCAGACAAGCATGGCATTAGAATAGTAGCTGAGAGCTCACATCTTGATCCACAACTACGAGGCAGAAAGAAAGCTAACTGAGAATGGCATGGGCTTCAAACCTTCAAAGCCCACTCCCAGTGACACACCTCCTTCAACAAGGCCACCTCCTAGTCCTTCACAAACTCTTTGAAAAAACTGGGGATTGAGCATTTAAATATACGAGCCTATGGGGGAGATTCTCACTCAAACTAGCACAGACTGTTTACAGTTTAATTTAAATGAAATTAAAACCTCAGGGACTCAATCTTCCTGGCTAGTTCCAGAGGTCACAAGTGACTGTTGACCTGGATGGTACATTTCTGTTGTACAGTGTTGCCTCATGTCTTCTTTTCTCACCATCCCACAAATTCTCCATTCTAGTGCCACACTATGTATATTCAAATCCTTACTAGCAATGAGCCTTAATTATCTCTGAGCCCTGGTTTTTACCATCTTTAAAATGGGGATAGAGAGAATGCCTACTTCTGAAGGTTGTGAGGGCTTGGAACAGTGACTCATGTTCAGAATGATGTGTCATGACATCTGTAGACACTGATGTTTGTTAGTTGCAGGTACAGTCAGCACTCAGTGCTGCTCTCTTCTACTACTACATGGAACTGACATCTAGCCCATTCTTCCTCCTCCCATTAATTCCCCCAGGATGATCCTTTTCAGTCAAAACCTGAAAGGCAAGGAAATCCAGACATGGTATTGATTAGCAAACACCAAGAATGGCATAGGTACCACGGTAGTTCACATTGCACAAATCACCAAACTGTTTTCCCTAATCCCTAGCCAGAAAACAGAGAGTATTTTTTAAATTTCAGAATCATTGTTTGCAAACCCAGAACAGTGACTTGTGTCCCAGAAGGATAGTTTGGAATTGAAAGGAGCCTGACCTGAATAGCCTCAGTCTAGCAGTTCAATGAATTTTAGGGATTCTTTTCCACATCAATCATCTTCAGAGTCCATGACTATCTATGAACTGTCAGGGGGACAAAATGAAAAATGAACCTAAAAGATTGTGCATTACAGGAGTTCCTTTCATTGTCTTTTAAAAGTCACGTTTATCACTAGCTTTTGTTATGTAAGAAAAATGTCATTAGTAGCTTTATTATCTGTTTTGGGTGGAAAATATTCCAGGACTATCTAATTCCAAAAGTACTTATGACAGCAACTTGAGTTTTAAAAGTTTTCTTTTCTGATCCATAGAGACTTACAACTAAGAGAAAGGGTTTTGTGCTGTTAGGTGATCATGGTGACATATATTTATAATCCCAGCACTTTGGAGGTGGAGGGTCCTAGGAGTTCATCTTTGACTACATAGTGAGTTTGAGGCCAGTCTAGCATTTAAGATCCTGTGTTGCAACAACAACAACAACAACAACATCATCAACAACAACATCAACAACAACAACAACAACAACTGAACTATCTCTTAAAAGACATTCTGTGGCCAAACACTTCTTTATCATGTTTGTAGGAATAAATATATTACATCTTAATTTAAAAACCCTATTTTCAGCAGGATGTGCATTTTTTGTAAGAGTTCTGATTCCTGAGCTCAGGAAAAACTACAGATAATTTTGTCATTACAGATCAAGGGTTTGGGACTCTCTGTTCTTTGTTCGTTATAAAAAAAAGTCTTTCTTTTCTGCAGAACATTTGCACAACTCTAATTGTGACAGATGATATAAGACTCGAATCTGTTTTGTACTAGTTCCTAAAAAAACAGAGTCCTGTGATGGCTGATTTGTGTGTGTGTGTGTGTATGAGAGAGAGAGGGGGTGGGGAATATGCATGTAATGAATACACCTTGGCTAGATGCTCATGGTCACTGGGGAAGGTATATATAGAGATGAAACTGGATTTAGGATGCCAGCAGTACTACTTATGAAAGCCAGATGGTAGAGGGGACACTTAGAAGGCCATGTGTGTCCCAACAGGGTTGTTTGATATTGGAAGATGCCTGACTTGAGCAGCTCCAGTCTAGCAGCTTGGTGAATTTTGGTAAATGTTTATCTGGCAGTAATGGGAGGACATTAAGGTCATGGAGGTTGAAGTGTGAAACAGTGAGATCATGAATTAGGCAGTAGCCAGTGGGAATATCACAGAAGATAAGTCTCTAAGAAATTTGGCAAACAGAATTTGGTGATAGAATGTAGAGAAAGAAAGAAAGAAAAAGGCCGTTTCAAAGTATATAAGAACCAGAGAGAAAATGAGCTCTGAGTGGTAGAAATGGAAAGATTGACAGGAATGATAGATTGGTGATGAAGAGGGTACATATGAATCTTTAGACAATGCCTCTGAGGCAAGAGAGATGAATGAAACACTCAAATGGAATGATTAGAAATCTGGGATGAGCGGTGTGGAGGTGCATGCCTTTAAGGAGGTAGAGGTGAGGTAGGTTGATCTTTTTAATTTCCACCAGCCTGGTCTACATAGTGAGTTCCATGCCAACCAGACCTATGCAACGAGATACTATCTGAAAAACAGAAAACTCTGGAAAGAATTCTGAGGTAAATGGTCAACTTTAGGAGTTCCCCAGAATACAAAATAAAGTAGAAGGATGGGGGTAACAAACTGACAATGGGTGGAGAAGAGAATTGGGAATAGAGAAGAGCAGGGGCTGAGGAGATATGGCTTTGTTGGTACACTGCTTACCTTGTAAGCATGAGGGTCTGCATTGCAGGTACTTAGTACCCACAGTTTAAAAAAACACTGGGTGCAGTGGCATATGCCTTTAATCTTAGTACTGGGGTGGAGAAGATGGAAGAATCCCTGGGGCTTACTGATCAGTAAATGTAACCAAAAGTTCTGGTTCACTGAGAGACCCTGTCTCAAGATACAAGGTGGAGAGCAATTGAAGAAAACACCGAACACTGCCTTCTTGCTTCTGCATACATATTTGCTCACATGCATATAGGTATATTTATAACTAACACACACACACACACACACACACACACACACACACACACACACACACACCAGAAATAGAGAAGAGTATCATTATGGCTTCCCGCCCCTGGGAACAGGGAAGAAGGACAGAAAACAAGCTAAGAAAGCAAGGAAGAACCAAACAGAGTGCAGCAGAGGGGAATCCATGAGGTTCAGTATATGTGTGTTTTTAGAAGGTGTAAAACTTCTCATCCTGGCTTCAGAATTTCTTCCCTTGTACAGAAGAGGAAGGTCAGGGTTCCAATGCCCATGGCTATTATGAATACTAATAGTTACTAATGAAAGAGCATCTTTTCCTCTAGAATATGGAGAGAGGAACACTAGAAAATGGGCTTATTAAAAAGGCTATTGTGCTTTATTGCAGATATTGCTTTTGTGGACATTTCTTTCAGCCATTTAAAAAATGGGTACTCTTGCCTCTTAACCTTGTTCAAAACAATACAGAGCATTGTCTCATTTTATCTTATAGGTACAGCAGTCTAGGAAAAATTCTTCAATGTGAAAACATCTATAGAGAAGGTCAACACATTGGCTGTTCCTTTAAACTGACTAAAGTGGATTCTACTTTTGAACAGCACAACATTCAAATAATGGTCAAGGATAATGCTGGGAAAATTAGGCCATCCTTCAAAATAGTGTCTTTAACTTCCTGTGGTAAGTTTTTAAAGCCCTCTTGGACAGCATGGATAAACGGTTGTCCTGTCTTTGAGTAGTTAAAATAGTTGAAGATGATACTCTTTAGCCTTAAGATCTTCTGAAAACAAGAGACTGTATTTATATAAGCTTTTTTATATATATACACTCTCTAAGAAGCAAGCTTGGAAATGGTTCTTCTGGAACCTAAGTACTGCACGCATTCCTTTTTGTTGGCTTAGAAAGAGGCAGAGAGTTAGAATAACCAGTTGGACAACCAAGATTGAAATCTGGGCTGTCTGACTTGAAGATCTCTTTTTGCTTTGATACTCTGGAGGAGATCCTCGTCTGATCATATGGTCCCTAAATATTCTTTCGGCTAGAAAAATTCTTCTAGTAATGCTGGGCATTGACTTCAAGACTTTCTTAATGCTAAGCAGTGCCCTAACACTGAACTATATTCTCGCCACCATATCCAAAATATTTAACTCCATATGGTACATGTATTGATCTTACATCTAGGACAGTCATTTCTGACTGGATTGTCTAAGTGTTGGTTTGTTAGAGGCCAGTGTTGGTTCACTTTTCTGTTATTTGATGAAGCAGTGGACAAAAACAACATGGGGAGGAAAGGCTCTATTTGCCTTACATTTCCATGTCACAGCCCATCATTGAAGGAAACAAGGCAGGAACCTAGAGGAAGGAAATGAAACAGAGACTGTGGGTGAAGACTGATTGATTACTGGCTTGCTCCCTATGCCTTGCTCAGCCCACATCAGTCATCAATCAGCAACATGCCCTACAGACATGCCTGCAGGTCTATCTGATAGAGACAGTTCCTTGGTTGGCATTCCCTTTTCCAAAGTGACTCTAATTTGTGTCAAGTTGACAAAATTCCAGCACAGGAATTCAATTTGAACAACAAATAGCTGGTTGAGGACCTAGCACCCCCTCTTGTCAGGGCATATAGACTCTCTCTGAGTGTTTCCTTGTTTGTAAAATGGAGTATGTAGTCCTCTGTGACCTCAAAGAATTGTCCTAAGAGTCAAAGGACATGAGGTATTTAAAAGCATTTTGTATAAATAATGTCAGTATGTTGGTTTTCTTATTGCAATAAACTACCAGGGAGCTCAGATTCTGACTAAATGATAAGTGGATCGTTTGTAGAAAAAAAGAGGCATCCTTTGACAAAAGTTTCTCTAAATCTGTAAGCAGAATACCGCTCTGCTACATATTATTGGAAATCAACTGTAGCAGGGGACCAAAGGCAGCCTAGTTTGTAGGCCAAGAGAATGAGGTCATGATATTTTATCACATGGGGTTGGCTAAAGCAAAACCCTCCATTTTCCTCTTGCTTGTTTGGCAGATTATCTTAGGTAGGGTTTTAAGGTTTTTTATACTGTTCTTTCGGGAATTGATGGTGACATAAATAACTTCTTGACAAGATGACTTCTACGTGTTTTCTGTTAATTACTCATCATTCTGTTCCTTATTCCTAAGTATAGTTCACCCTTGCAAATAAACTGACCTGTCTAGTACTTTCAAAAATATTTTATTTTTAATTGGGGTTATACCCATACAATGCTAAATTTACCACCATCATCTTACAGTAGTGTTAAGTATAGACATGTTGTACAGCGGACCTCTATAAGTTTTTCTTTCTTTCTTTCTTTTTTTCTTGAGATGGGTTTCTCTGTGTAGTCCTGTCTGTCCTGGAAATCACTCTGTAGACCAGGCTAGCTTCGAACTCAGAGGTCCACCTGCCTCTGCCTCCCAAGTGTTGTTGATTAAAGACGTGTGCCACCACCACTTGGCATCTACAAGTTTTTCATCATGCAAAAGTGAAACTATATGTATTAAACATTAGTTCAGCCTCCCCACAGCCCTTGGCAGCACCTTTCTGCTTTCTGTTTCTTTGACTATAGCTATGTTAGCATTGCATGAATAGAATCACAGTACTTGTCATTTTTTAGATTGGCTTGTTTCACTTAACATAATGTTCTCAAAGCACAGCCATGGTACAGCCTGTAATAGAGACCAGGGTACTTCTTAAATTGTGGTCTTGGATTAGCATCAGTGAGGGAGAGCTAGAAAAGTCTCTTGTACCTCATATTTTGTTACCCATGCAGTAGAAGCACATCTGGATCTAAGAACTACTCTTCTTCATTCTTTGTGTAGCAGTTAGATGTCCTTATTCCACCTTGAGCATTTTCTGACTAGACTCAGATCAGAGTTCATGTCATTTACCAGAGACTTTCCTTAAATCCATTTTACTGGGCAGTTTTAAATACACTTCCTCTGCTAATTGTGGCTAATCAGAAATTCCCAAACTCTATATCAGATCATGGGAAGCCATTAAAAGCCATCAGCCCTATTTTGATTTAACTTGGTGAACCTTCATTATCCAGTTTACATACATAATTACATCTTATATACATATAATTAAATAAACTTGTAGAAACTAATTTGCTTTCTTCTATCTTTCAGTGAAACCTGGTCCTCCACATATTAAACATCTTTTCTTCAAAAATGGTGCCTTATATGTGCAGTGGAAGAATCCACAGAATTTCAGTAGGAGATGCTTGTCTTATGAAGTGGAAGTCAATAGCACTCAAATGGAACCACAGAAACCTTTCTATGTAAGTTTTCTTAGATTGTAGTTTTTCTGAAAGTATTTTCTTTCACTTGAACTTCCTACATTAAAATAATAATGAGATATAGCTCTTAACATTTGTCAGCACATAATAAAGATAATAGCAATTAAAAAATAAGGCCTGTTGCAAGTTTTGAGAGGCTGCAGGGGTTAAGTTGCTTAAAACATTGTTATTGTCTGCCATGTCTCAGACAACTTTGCTTGCCACAGCTACAAGGCTGTGACAGTAACAGCTTACAAACATCTTTCTCTCTTTTCTCCCCTTCACAAAGATCGCCAATTAGAAAATAATTATGGGAATTAGTAAACTAATTTCACAGTGTATTATGAAGAAAACTCAAATGGGTTGATATGTAGAATGACTAGGAGGCCATGAGGAAATATTAGATAGAGAAGTCACACAAAAGAGTGACATTTGAGATGAGAACAGAATGCTGAACAGGAGCAAGCTACCTATGTGAGGATTCAGGGTTAGAAGGGACATCAAATTAAGACAAAACAAAACACTGAGTCAAGAATGAGCTTGACGTGTGGTTGGAAACAGAGGGTGCAGGTGTGCCCAAAATGTGGAAGGAGAGATGTCTAAGCAATAGGCAGAGATAAAATCCTGCAGGTGTGTAGAGGCCTTGGAAAGGCCATTCTGTCTTCTTGGAGTTTGTGGCAAGGAATACATTCATATTGCAATAGTCAGTGTTTGTGGGATTACATGTATGTCTGCTGTCCAAAAACCAATGCAAAACATACAAATTAGAAGTCTCTGTGGAGCCTTCACTAGAATATGGTGTAACCTTAGGGCATCAGTCCCGTTGTTTGTTTTAAAGCTTTATAGGTTCTTGTCAGATTTTATTTCTTTGCTTATTACATTTTAATTGTGAAGTGGCAACTGGTATGATAGCCCCGTGGATAAAGAGGTTAGCTGTCAAGCTTGTGTGCAGTCCCTGGGACCTGCATGGATGGAAGGAGAAAACCTGCAAGTTCCCTGCAACTTTTCTCCTGACCTCCACAAGTGCGCCATAGCAGTTATACACCTACATGTACACACACACATACAGAGAGAGAGAGAGAGAGAGAGTGTGTGTGTGTGTGTTTTGTGGTCCAGATTTAAAATCAGACCATCCTAGGTGAGTATTTCCATAAGGTGGCGCCTTGAGACCATGGAGAGTGTACCACTCACTGACTTGTTTGCTACCTGCCTGTGTCCTTTGTGCAGCTGGATGTTAGAGGTTCCATAGTAAAATGTTCCATTGATATTTAAAGAAGCCCAGCATCTTGAACATGGGCTAAATTTCTGGGCCTAGTTGCTTTAGCTCATTGCAGAACTCTTAAAGTACTGGCTAAAGAAATTAAGATTGCCATTCTATAACACCACAGTGAGTGCCTCCTCACAGCAGAACAGAGCCCTTTGGGGGTGCTTACAGATGAAACTTTGTAGTGATAAACAGCCACTGTCAGTGTGAGAAATCATGGTGTCCCCATGCAAAAGGAAAGGATTTCTATGTGGGAAAAGGGGGATGTTTGGATTGACCACAAAGTGAGTATCTGGATTACTCCAGCCTTTGCTCTTTCCTGGTGCTTTTGTGTGAAATGCTGAGACAGATCCTGCCTTTCCGAACTCATTTAGCCCCTTCATTATGCCCTGCTGCTTAAAACGTGATCACCTTTAGGCCGCTTCTCTCTACTGAAAGAATACTGCAGGCGGCAGTGTCAACTTTGCTCTGTTCTCAGTACTAACAACTTACATGTACCGAATGCTGACTATTTCGTAGGTACAATGGTAAGCACTTCCTCTTAATTATCTCATTTAGAAATCCCACCAAGCCCAGGGATCTGTGTCCTGTTGTCTGATCCCTGAAATTTCTAATAAAAGATTGAATCATAATTTAAGGGGCTGGAGAGATGGATTAGTGGCTAAGAGCACTGGCTGCTTTGCTGGAAGGCTTGGGTTTGATTCTTCACCTACATGGTAGCTCAAGACTAGTTTCAGGGATTCGATGCCATCTTCTGCTCTCTGCAGGCACCATGTAGCATATATGCAGGCAAAATGCTCATGTGTAAAATAAAAACTGAACAAGACTTAAGCAAAAGTCTTTTGTTTGTTTTTCTTTTGTTTTGTTTTTTTGAGTCAGGGTTTCCCTGTGCAGCCTTAGCTGTTGTGGAACTCTGTAGACCAGGCTGGCCTTGAACTCAGCAATCTGCCTTCCTCTGCCTCCTGAGTGCTTTGATTAAAGACATGTGCCACCACTGCCTAACTTAAGCAATTTATTGTTATTTTACATTTGTTGTTGTTGTTGGCTTCATGTATATCTGTATAAGGGTGTCAGCTCCCCTGGAACTGGAGTTACAGATAATTGTGAGCTGCCATGTGGTTGCTGGAAATTGAACCCAGGTCCTTTGGAAGAGCAGCCAGTACTCTTTAACTACTGAGCCATCTCTCCAGCCCCTGACAGAGGAAATTTTAAATATGGAACAAAGACCACACCATACCACTATTAATCTTAGCACTCAATGCCATTACTAAATGGTTTATAGCAGCATTTCTGAAGAGCTAAAAGGCCAACAGAATGAGGAAAGACTATTGTTTCCATAGTTCATACAGAGATAGAGAAAAGGCCATGTAGGTGACCTAAGTATCCTATTTCTGGAACCGTTGGCCTGCTGGGAAATAACAAGTGTCAAGTGCCACTTGAACGATCAAGCTCCAGACTGATGTCACTTCTTTCCTGGAATATTTCCCAAACATACAGATGCCAAAGTCAGCAAATCATCATGTAGATTAAGTCTAGGTTCTTGTTCCACTGTAAATCCTCATGTATGGATCAGCAGCTGGTAATACTTCTGAGAGGAGGAAAACAAGGACACAGAGCACCAAGTAGACAGTTTTCAAGGAAAGGGCAGATATAAGAAAACAATTCCAACCTTATTCACATTTCTGTTCTAAGCTATTTCTGGCTATACCCCCATATGATAGTACGAGTTCATGACATGGTTTACCCATTCCCCGAACTGCAATTCCAACAGACAACTCCTCAAATAGTCTTTCAGAAAGAAAAAGAAGGATCTAATCAACAAAGCTCAAAATTAGCACACATAGAGCTGGTGACATTTAAGAAGGAAGCAGCTGGTGAACATCTGCTTAAAGAAAACATTAAACTCAAGCACATAAACAGAGTAATTCTGAATAGACTATAGTCCAATCTATGCATATAATGTCCATGGTGTGTATGTGTTTTCTTTAATTCAGATTGTGTTTGTTTGTGTGTGTGTGTGTGTGTGTGTGTGTGTGTGTGTGTGTGTGTGTGTGACTTATATAACTTCATTCAACAAGACTTTAGTTTTTTTAACTACTGGTTATTGAACCTAGTGATTCAAGCATGCTATGAAAGCATTCTATTGCTGAACTGTAGAACTAGCCTTTATTTAATGATGATTTATACAAGTAATCTTTGTCCAAGTTGATGACACAGAGACTGATCTTTGAAGTCATACTGACTTATAAAACTCTGTGAAAGCTTAATCTTCCTTTGGCCTTCATTTCTCAAAAAGTGAGTTCCAATAATACTACTTTAATGGGTTATTATGAGCTACTACATCAGAAGCTCTTAGAAGAGTATCTTTGTAGCACATTCTAGACAGTTGAAAAATGGTAGTTATTACACTATTCATAGGAGTACTAAGGTGGTCTCCAGTGATTAGAAATGCAACTTTAGGATTAAGATGTTTGCCTAAGGGCAGGGGAGGTAGATGATGACTCAGCGATTAAGAGCACTGGCTGTTCTTCCAAAGGACGATTACAAAGGCTCAATTCCCAGTACCCACAGCTCACAACTATCTATGACTCCAGTTTCAGGGGATCCAACACCCTCACATAGACACATACAGGCAAAACACCCATGCACACGAAATAAAACTGAAAAATTTTAAAAAATTAAAAATGTTTCTTTGACAGAAGTTTGACTTAACACTAAGCAACTTTTTTTTTGCTTGATATTTTTGAAAAATCCATTTATATCTTATGTTCTCAACAAGGGAGACTAGTCTTGCTTCAAAAATGTAATGGAGGGCTAGACAAAATGGCTCAGTGGTTAAACACATCCGCTGCTCTTGCAGAGAACCTGGATTCAATTTCCAGCACTCACGAGGTTGGGATCAAAACTGCCACAACTTCTAGAGGATCCAACACTCTTCTGACTCCTGCTGGCTCTCATCAATACATGGTGCACATACATACACTCAAACAAGTAGATTAAATAGATAGCTTCTTCAGAGAGACTCAAATGGTATATACTCACTTATAACTGGACACTAGCCCAAGGGGCAGGTCCCATAAAAATCTGCACCTACCAGGAAAGTGGGATAGAGGTGAGAATATCCTATTGAGACTCTAGGTGAGAAAAATATAGGGGATAGGGAAGTAGGTGGATCCAGAGGGTCCTAGAAACCTAAGAGGAACATTATGATGGGTGGATCTGAGCCCAGGGCTTCTGCTTGATCAAAGGCACCAACCAAGGACAAAACGTGCAGCCATCATCAAACCCCTACCCAAATCTAACCAAGGGACAGAACATTCTCCACAGTTAAGTGGAGACCGGGGACTGACTTTCACAGGATCTCTGGTGCCCCATATTTGGCCATGTCCCTTTGATGGGGAGGCCCAATGGCACTCGGAGGAAGGATAGCGGACTACCAAGAAGGGACTTGATACCCTAGCACCATATTCAGGGGGAGGAGGTCCCCCTTGGTCACAGTCATAGGGAAGGGGGATTGGGGTAAAAAAAAAATAGATAGCTTCTTAAAATGGGAATATAATTCACTCGATAAAAAAGTACATAAGTCACAGTATACATGTCAATTATTTTTCATAAGATTTATTTATTATTTTAGTTTTTAGAAGACAGAGGGTCATATAGCTGGTCTTAAGCTCACTATATAGCTGGAGCTGGACTTGAACTCCTGGTCCTCCTGCCTCTGCCTTCCAAGTACTGAAATTATAGGCATGTGCGTCCACAAACAGCTTCAGAAATGAATTTTACAAAGCACCTTTCACCTGGATAGTCAACACTGTGGAAGACCCCTCATCGTCCCTTTTAGGTGCTATACTCCCATAGAGCAACTATTATCAATACTTCTAATCTTGCAGATTAATTTCGTTACTGCCATTTAAACTTTCTCAGGCATGCTAGCCAAGTCTATAATCCCAACTACTCAGAGGGCTGACAGGAGAATAGCTTGCCCAGGGGTTTCAGATCAACCTAGGCAATGGAACAAGATTTTTGTCTCTTTCTGACTCTGCCTCTCTGTCTCTGTCTCTCTCTTAATCAATAAACCCTTTCTATAAATAGAATTATAGAGAGCACATTTGGATGACAGCCAAGGTCACCATTATACTACTAATGACAGAACATATTTTTATGGGTTTATCTTCTTTTATTCAACAAGAAGTTTATGAGATTTTTTCCAGTCATTGTAGATGGTTAATTCTTGTTGTATGCATCCTATTATGTGACTGTATCACTTCCTATTTACAGATACTCTCACTGACTTAGCAAGTTTCCAGTTTAAGCTACTGTGAATGGAGTTTTACAAACATTTGCATACTTGTTTCCTGATGCACAAGTGCAAAACTCTCAGTTGGGTATGCTGCTCTGTATGTGTGTGTGATAGTAGTGTCAGACGGTTATATATAATTGCCTTTAGTGGAAAATGCATTTTTTCTAAATGTTTGTGCCAACTTACACATTCAACAGAAATCGAGAGTCATAGGCACCTTGTGACCCATTAATACTTGATTTTGTTTGGTAGGGGTGTATATTGTCATTGTTATTTCATTTGAACTTCCCTAATGACCAGAGAAGCTAAGAGCCTTTTCACATTTATTGCCCATGTGTATATCTTCCTGTGAAGTGCCTTTTCAGGCCAATTCTCCTATTGGACTGTCTTTCATTAATATTTAGAGGAGAAATATATTCACGGCCTTTGTTAGATTGCATATATTTTTCTTATCTACATTGCCTGCTCATTATAGGTTGTGGTTTTCAGTTTTAATATAGATTACTTTAGAAAATATTTCTTAATGATTAATGGGTGCTGCTTAAGTCTTTTCCTAGTCAGGTGTGTTGGCACACGCCTTTAATCCCAGCACTCTGGAGGCAGAGGCAGGCATATCTCTGTGAGTTTGAGGCCAGCCTGGTCTACAAAGTGAGTCCAGGACAACCAAGGCTAACACACAGAGACCCTGTCTCAAAAGACCAAAATACATTTTTTCCTCTTTCAGTGTTATAAAAAACCATCTATGTGTTCATCTGAAAGCTTGCTATATTCATTCATTTATTTTTTTTTCATTCATTTGTATGTGGTGTGGGTGTGTCTTTGCATGGATGTGGGTGCACATGCGTGGGTGCTTGTTTCTGGAGGCTCGAAGTTGATCTGGGGAATCATCCTTTATCATGCTTCCACTTTACTCTTTGAAGATGATACGATCCTCAGTCAAACCTGGAGCTCCCTGACATAGCTAGTCTCCAGAATGCTATGGGGAACCCTCTGTCTCTGTCCTTCTAGGGTTGGACTTAAGTCAATGGTGAGCACCTCAACATTGGGCTATCTACACAGTCCCTTTGTTCATTTATTTTACTCCCCAAATATTTAGACATGTAGCACACTTGAAATTGTTCTTGTGAAGAGTGTGAGATAGAGGAAAATTTCATTTTCATTCACAGAGATATGGGATATACACAACACCACTTATTAAAAAGACCAACATTTCCCCACTGTACATGCTTCTCTTCTAGTTCTTTACATTTTTTTTTTACCATTTTTATTTATCTGTGGTATGTATATCTCTGTATGGGTATGTAAATATGAATGGAGGTACCAGAGAAAGCCACAGGTGTTACAGTTCCTGGAAATGGAGTTGTAGTGTTGTGAACTGCCCAACATGGGTGCTAGGAATCTAACTCTGGTCCTCAGGAAGAACAAGTACTCTTTGATGCTGAGACATCTCTTCAGCTCTTCAGCTTTTTTCATAGGATGCAAGGAAAGCTAGTTAGAAATGGTTAAAAGACATCAATCTTTTTTTTTTAATTTTCAAGGTTGAAGAGGACAAATGCCAAAATTCTGAATCTGATACAAGCAAGGAGGTCAGTCAATTCAGCTTTGGCTATTTGGGCTTGGGCACCAAGTAAATGGGGGTGGGACAGGTCAGGAACAATGCACATTTGAAGTTCTTGATGAAAAGCAAACTGTTTGGTTCTGTGGGGGGTATTTTCCACTGTTTTGGGGAGTCAGAGTCAGATAATTTGAATCGTAATCCAAGTCCTAATAACATACAGAACTTGGCCGATAATTGTGTTATAACACAACAGTAGAGCTAATGGGAATAATCTAGTAATATTTTTGTGCATTTCTACTTTATATCTAAGGATGGAAGTTGTTTCATATTCCCTGGTGTTCTTCCTGATACTGTCTATACAGTCAGAGTAAGAGTCAAAACCAATAAGTTATGCTTTGATGACAACCACCTGTGGAGTAACTGGAGCGAAGCCCTGACTATAGGTAAGAAATTACAATGTCCTCCAGTGGAAAACACCGATGGCTGCAAACGAAGTTGAAGCACAATATAGGTTGAAAACGGGCTTCGCCATTATTTCTTCTTGATGCCAGTATTTAAGATGGAGAATCTAGTATTAGTGTTTAAAATTAATATTTTTCTGTTTACTTGTTGTCAAATTACCTAGGGTTAATGGACAATATACAGTTCTTTGGAAGACCCTATGATCCACAGGGTGGGAACCTCACCTCTGCTCCTTCTCCATCATTTTCAGTAACCTGAAAAAACCCCACTGAATACAGGCATCATCAAATCTTCAAGTTGACCCATGCCAGAGGGCTGTCCTGTATGCTAGTTGATAGACTCAGGAGAGTAGCATTGAGCTTGGTGTTATTTAATAGAGATAAGCCTGAATGTAGGTTTGGAAAAAGAAAGGATGAGAAAGACCTGTTTGAGTTGTGGAGTGGGGTGTCAGAGAAAATGCATGTGTAATATTGGATAGCAGTGTTGATGCAGCTCACTGGGTAAGATAGTATTGCATGGTGGGGCATCAGTGCTTCAGCCCCATCAGCAGTACGAAGTAGGGCTAAGGACATAGCTCCTTTGGCAATGTGATTGCCTTGTAAGCATGAAGAACTAAGTTTAATCCCTGGTGCTCACATACAAAAAGCTTAGCGTGGTAGCACACACTTGTAATTCCAGTACTCAGGAGGTAGAGAAAGGAGGATTTCTGGGGCTTGCTGGCCAGATAATCTAGTTGAGTTGGTGAACTTCAGGTTCAGTGATGGACTCTGTCTTTAAAAATAAAGTAGAAAACAATAGAGGAAAACATCTGACATTAACTTTGGTTTCTACATACACAGACATTTGCACTTGGATGTGTAAATACACACATGAAGTATGTGGCAGCACCTTTAAAACATTTGCAGTTGCATGTGTAAAACACACACACACAATGTGGCAGCACTGTTCTAAATTTGTGTGTGGTGCATCACATTGTAGGAGATAACAAATGACTGAGTGGAATGACTGACTTGAAAGTTAATGAGTATGTTGAAAACCTCAAAATTCATAAGTAGCAATATATGAAGCTACCTTGAGAAGGCATAACTGTTGAATTCTTACATTAAAAAAAAAGCATTTGCTTTTCTTTTGGTGGCCACTAGGGGCAATAAAGAATCAACACAAGACTTTGAAGAGCTGTTAAAACACTCAAGAATGGGTTTTTGAGAAATGTTAGTTCCATGTTCACCAAGAGTCTGAATAAAACTGTGCGGTCAGGCATGGTTATATTATTTATCTGTTGTTGCATGACAAAGTGCACCAACTTTATCTAGGAATGGTGGCTAATACCTGTAATTCCAATACTCATGAGTTTGAGACAAGAACATTGGCGTAAGTTTGGAGGCCAGTCATGGCTGCATGGTGAATCATTGATCAGCCCTGGCTACAGTGTGAGACTCTGTCTCAAGGAAAATAAACAGAAAAAAATGATAGCACAGCTTGCAATACAAGATACCTACCACCCTCTTGTTTCCCTAGGTCAGGAGACTAGCGTGGTTTAGCTAGAGACCTCCCAAGTTTGCATCAGGGCTATAAGCAGGGTTGTAGTCTCATCTATACCAAATGTATGACTGAGGCTGGAGAGTCCACATTTGTGTGTACTGAAGGGGAAAGAAGAAGAAGAAGGAGTGGGGGATGGGGAAGAGGAGGAGGTGGTGGAAGTTGCACAGAAAAGTACTAGGGGAAAGGTCATGGGAAGATGGAGGAAGATACTGGAGTAAGGTAGTCGAAACCAAGAAAACCCAAAGCTTGTGAGAGATAACAGAAGCTGGGTAAAGGTGGGAGATTATTTGCTAAAACCTTTAGAGAGAGCATGGCCTTGCCAGTATCTTGATTTGAACTTTTCATCTCTAAGACAGTGAGAGAAAACAGTTTTTTTTAAAGCATCTAGCTTGTTGCAATTTGTTGCAGTAGGAAAGAAGCATGCACATTTGTTTATTTACTTATCTGTTTATTTATTTTAGTTCCTTGTCCCCTTAGGCCTCTCCACAGGGCTCCTTTCTGATGCAGAAATCTGCTTTCCCAAGTGAGCAATCCTAGCAAGAAAAGGTATATAAGAGAACAGTCTTGTGAAAATCATGGTCTATCATCACCTATTTTGGAAATAAGAGACCATCATTGGTGCTGTTCTTTTAGCTAGAAGTGACTCAATTAGTGCATCCCATGTCAAGAAGGGGAATTATTGGGGCTGGAGAGACGGCTCAAAGGTTAAGAGCACTGACTGCTCTTCCAGAAGTCCTGAGTTCAAGTCCCAGCAACCACATGGTGGCTCACAACCATCTGTAATGAGATCTTGTGCCCTCTTCTGGCCTGCAGGTGTACATGAAGACACAACAATGTATACAAAATATGTAAATAAATCTTTTTAAACAATTTAAAAAAGAAGGGCAATTATTTAAGGATATGAACATTAGGAGTCAAAAATTATCTGGGGTCATTTTAGAAGCTCCCTAAAACAAGGACAGTAGGTCTTGATGGTGCTTTCTAGATACTCATGCCCTTGTAGGAAAGAAGAACATATAGATACATAGCTTTCCATGTATTAGGTGCAGAAAAGTGGAGTTTGTTTGAAGCCTATCTGAACCTTATCTCCTGCATAGATCTGAGGTAATATTGTCTACCAGATAGAATGGCTCAGAGATAAGCACGTCAGAGTACCTGATATGCTGCCAAATATAGAGTGGAGGCATTCTCTAAGAACCATAAATGGTAGTAGTTGTTAGGATTTATTTAAGCAAGCAGTAGTGGGCAGTAAGAAAGTATGGTAACACATCTTTAAGTAAACAATAAGAAAGGACAGCCGTTATTAATAGATATGACATCTTTTATTTAATACCATCTAAAACAAGTTAAGATGTGCTGGTTGTAAACAATCCGTAAGATATTTACTCTTCTAGAAAGCTCAGGCACCAGAGCAGGATAATTTTCAAACTATTAAAAGATCATTGAAGAATTTGGGGGAGATGGTTTGAGGCATAGGAAAGAAATATCTGTGATCTCATTAGCAGGTAGAATTGTGTTCTGGTTTATCAGAGAGAGAGAGAGAGAGAGAGAGAGAGAGAGAGAGAGAGAGAGAGAGAGAGAGAGAAAGAAGAAGAAGAAGAAGAAGGAAGAAGAAGAGAAGAGAGGAGAGAGAGAGAGAGAAAGGAGAGAGAGAGGGGAGAGAGAGAGAGAGAGAGAGAGAGAGAGAGAGAGAGAGAGAGAGAGAGAGAGAGAGAGAGCGCTTTTAGTTCTCATGTCTTCATGCTTGCCTTCTATTCTGCAGGTAAGGAACCGAACTCCACAATCTACATCACCGTGTTACTCATCATTCCGGTCATTGTTGCAGGTGCAGTCATAGTCCTTCTTCTCTACCTGAAAAGGTAAGCCACTGCCCAGGCAGATCTTCCAGCTTCGGCTAGCCCGAGTGCTATGCTTATGGCTCTTCATGCCCGTGTATTATATTTGCTTCATATTTTTTTGCACAATTTATGATCATTCATGCCTCTGACTGAAATGACAGGCGAGTCCTTGTTGTGCTCATTTTGTGGTAGAGGAGGCATCAAGTAAGTTTCCCACAGCACAGCTCAGGCATGGCTTTTTGTGTAAGTGTTCAGCATTGCTAAATAGACCCTGTGCTGTGCTCATTGACTCCTTTCAGTACCTCATTTATCAACTGTTAGTTGGTAACTCTTGGAATGAGCTTTTAGAAATAGGGGCTTAAGCGGACTAGAAAGACATCTCATTGGGTAAAGGAAATTACTGAATAAGCTTGGTGATGTAAGTCTAATCCTTGAAGCCCGTGTAAATATTTAAGGAAACAACAATCGCCACAACATTGTCCTCTGACCGCTATATGTACACAGTGCTATGTTCACCCACATGTGTGCCCTGAACCCCAGACTTCAAGCACAATGAAAAAAAAAAAAAAAGAAGTTGGGACTGGGAGTGAAAATCAGTGGTAGCTAGCATGTTTGAGACTCTGATTCAATTTCCAACACCAACAAAGAAAACGGAAATTAGAAATTGCTAATGAAATGACTTATCTAGTGTTAATGCAAAGCATGCTGCTGATGCCACAGGAATGTGAACGCTACCAGATTATCACTAATATATGCTACTCAGTCTTTATTTCCAAGCATGGTGGCACACGCTTTTAATCTCCACATTTGGGAAATGAGTGCAAGGAGAAACAGGAGTTTAAGTATTCTCAGTGAAAGCATGTGTCAAAAAAAGAGAAAGAATGTTTTCTTTCTTGTTACCAGGGTAGAGATGGTTATTTCTCTTGCAGTAAATACTCAAGAGTTGGAATGAAACTATTGATCTGGGCCCAGAAGCAATGTTTAGCATTATTTCAACATTATATGTTACATATCTATTTATATGCTAGCTACTGTTCAAAGTACCAGCCCTGTGGCAGTGAACAGAACACAGTCTCTGTCCATTGTTTTAGAGTGGATAGAACACATACATAGTAGGAAGTCAGCTTGACAGGAGGTAGAGATAGGCAAGATAGAAGATTACTTTCATATAGGGTTGTCAGGGAAGTCTTCCCCAAGACGATGACCATTTGATGAGAGAGTCAAAATAAAGGCATGAGCCATTCAGATATGCGTCCGGATGAAGGAAAAAGTACGTACGAAGGCTCAGGGGGCTCAAGTGAGCTTGTCAAGTGTGGCTAGAAGAGAAGGAGTAAGGGAGAGTGGCCAGAGAGGAGGCGGGAGAAGCAGGCAGAGCCAGTAGGGTGTGACAAGGACCTGAGATTTTATAGTAGGCATGAGAAGAGACCTTGGAATAATCACACAAGGCAGAGGATTTGTGTGGTCTGTTAATTATAGGCTCATGTCACTTGGTTCCTCAAGAATAGAAGCAGATGTGTTGGTTAGAAGGCATCTGTGTTTGGAAAGAAGGATGAAAACAGTCTGTTTAAAGTTTTGGGGGGGGTGTTTTTTTTTTTTTTTTTGAAGCAGAGTCTCACTATGTTACCTTGGATGGCCTGAAATTCTCTATGTAGATCAGGCTGGCCTCGAACTCACAAGAAGTCCATTGGCCTCTGCCTCCTGACTGCTGGCATGAAAGGCATTTAATACTACACATACTGAAAGCAATATGTACTAGAGGGTTAGCCATGGAGGAAGCAAGAAGTGGTTAGATAAATGTGGACTATATTTTGAAAGCCCAAGTTAACAAGATGGAAGTATGAGGGAAATTGAGGATGCCAGCATTGGGTCTTGAGCAGCTGAGTGTCAGTGGCATTTCTTGAGATGGAGGGAACTATAAGGAGCTTTGAAAGAAATGGGAGCTTGAGACCCAGTGGCATTCAGAGGAAGAGGAAGTAAGCTATCCAGATGAGACCTGATAGGCTGTGGTCAGATTGCGGGGAGGTCCCCTTCTGTCACAGACCTAGGGGAGGGGAATAGGGTGGAAGAGGGAAGGTGGGAACAGAAAGATACAAGTGAGGGGATAAGAATAAGGATTTAATCTGAATAAATTATAATAATTATTTTTAAAAAAAGAAACGGGGATTTCAGATGTTAACCCACCTGTTGCAGATGCCTAGTAAGTACCCAAGAAGATGTGTCCAGTAGACACTCTGTACATGGGCCTGGAGTTTAAGGAAGAGCTCTAAGGTAGAGATAACATTTGAAGAGTCATGTCATTAGTCATTAAAATGACTACAGCCAGCACTTAGATGGAGATACAGGAGGACAAAGGACTGAACCATGAGGTACACCTGGAGACACACCCTGTGAGGTGAGGCAGGCCCACAAAAAAAGATTGAGAGCTGGAGAGGAGTGGGCTGAGGATGTAGCTAGGCCGCAGCTCATTTGTCTGGTATGTGCGTCGGTAGGATCGAACAAAACTATGAGAAAGAAGTAAAAAGAAAGGCAAAAGCATGAACAGATTTTGGCTGTGTGAAGTGGTGCATGCCTGTAATCCTAGCACTTTGGAGGTAGATGCAAAAGAATGAGGAGTTCCTGAGACCTGATAGGCTGTGGTCATATGGTGGGGGAGGAGGTCCCCTTCTGTCACAGGCCTAGGGGAGGGGAACAGGGTTAAAGAGGGAGGGAGGGGGAACAGGACGATACAAGTGAGGGGATAACAATTGAGATGTAATCTGAATAAATTATTTAAATAAAAAATAAATATAAAAAGGATCAGGAGTTCAAGGTCAGCTTTAGTTGCATATCGAGTTTATGGAGAGCTTGAGCAACATGAGATGCTGTTCGAACACAAAGCAAAAACAAATCAACCCCCCCAAAACAAACAAACAAAACCTAAGAGCTTTTGTTTTTGACAGTGCTGAGCATAGAACCTAAGCCCTTGCACATGCTATAGGCAAGCACTATAAACTTTATAGCTCAGACAGGCTTTGAACTTGCAGCCCTCCTGCCTGAAGCTCCTGAGTAGCTAAGATTACAGGTCTGTGCCAACACACACACATACACACACACACACACACACACACACACACACACACACCCCACAGAGTAAAAATTATAAAAAGCAAGCTTCTTGTCGACTAAGATTATCTGTTATTTTATTTTTGAGACAGGGCCGCACTGTGTAGCCATGGCTGGTCTGGCACTCACTATGTAGACCTGGCTAACCTTGACCTTCCAGCAGGCCACCCATTGCTGCCTCCTGAGTGCTGGGATTAAGGATGTGCATCACCACGCCTGGCCCCCATTAGTTTTTAAGTGAAATAAGTAATTTAAGTTGATGCCTCGTTTCCATCCACACTTGGTGCTCTTACAACACTAATTTCCCAATTGCCATTTAAACATGTTTTCCATATTACTAAAGATGACTTAAGAACAATGACTTGTGTGTGGTGACTTTTTTTTCCAAGACAGGGTTTCTCTGTGTAGCCCTGGCTGTCCCGGAACTTGCTCTGTAGACTAGGCTGGCCTTGAACTCAAAGAGATCTGCTTGCCTCTGCCTCTGGAGTGCTGGGATCAAAACTGTGTGCCACCACCACCCAGTGTGTACTGTGGCTTTTTACATACCTATTTTAATATAGCTGTTTTTATGTGAGATACTCCAATGCACTGGAAAGTTAGATCTAAAAAATTATCTGGTTTTTTTGTTTGTTTGTTTGTTTTAAGGCTCAAGATCATTATATTTCCTCCAATTCCTGATCCTGGCAAGATTTTTAAAGAAATGTTTGGGGACCAGAATGACGATACCATGGTAAGCACAGCATCCATGGGGGATTGAAATAGGGTATGAGATTTTGAACACTGATGATAAAATACACTTGACATTAAATTGACTATTGCAGCCATTGTAAGTATATAGTTCAGTGCCCTTCAGTACATTCTCCATGTTTTACAACCGCCATTAACATCTACTTCTAGAACTTGTTCATCATCCTTAACCGGCATTGTACCTCACCAAACTCTAACTCCCTGTTCTCTCTTCCCTTCTGCTGGCAACCACTATTCTATGTTCCGCTCTGTGTGTTTGTCTATTCTAGGTTATCTCATATATATGGAATCATTTGGTATTTGCCTTTTTGAGGTTGGCTTTCTTTATTTAGTACCATGTCTTCAAGGTTTATCATATTATAGCACGAATCAGAATTTTCCAAATTGGTTATTGTGCATGTGTATGCATTGTGTGTTGGGCTTACACATGTTGAGGCCAAAGGAGGAATGCTGGGGGCGGGGGGACTACTCTATCATTCTCTGCCTTATTCCTTTGCAAAAGGGGTCATCACTGACCCTGCAGTGAGGCTGGTGGGCAGCAAGTGATCCCTGTGTGCCCCTACCCCGACAGCACTAAGGTTACATGCATCGGTAGCCATGCACAATTTTGTAGATGAAAGCTGATATTTCATACTCAGCTTCTCGTGTTTATACAGAAAATTGTCTCATGTAGTGAGTCACCTCCCCAGGCTAAAACTGGTTATTTTTGAGTTATACTTGATGTAAAAGATGAAAGAGTTGATTTAAAAAATGATGGCTACCTAGCCAAGCATACCAGCTAAGGAATTCTCAGGACACCCTGTCTGTCTCAGGTCACTGGACTCCGTCATCTTTCTGAGGAACGAGATGTTTTATCTAAATATGCAGGAGGAAGGGCCTCCTTTGGGAAACTAACCTAATGGATAGGCCTTCAACTTTCAGATACTTTTTAAAATGTGAGGACATAAATACAGATAGGATTAACGGCTAAGACGTACTTTGTTCATACAGTTTCATTAGAAAGCTGGACTCTAAGCACAGAGTGCAGACCCACCCCAAGTGTTGGTTTCCTGCAGACTCTCATGCTACATCCTGTGGCTGGAGACTTAAGGCATGGGAGCACAAGAATTTGAGATTTCTGTGATAAATGCAGTCACTCTAATGAGATAATGAAGAACATGTATGAAATAAATATTAATAGCACTATAGATAGCTTAAATTAGTAATAACAGGCAAAGGGCAGTTCATTTAGAGAAGTGCTGTAGTGCACTAGATAATAGCTGGTGTTCTGGAGTCACAATGTCTGGATTCAGATATCCGCTGTGTCGTTTACTGTCTTTTTGACCTTAGTTCACTTGCTTAGCCTTTCTGTAACTTGGTTTTCCCATGTATAAAGTGGTAGTAGGACCGGCACCTGTCTCATGCTGTTGTCTTGCAGATTAAATCCATACAAAGCACAATAACAATAAAATCTAGTATAGCATGTCTCACACTTCAGACATGCTTAACGCATGTTAACAATGAGTAGTGCTTTTGACAATTATATGCACTTATTGTTGACTCTCATACTAACAGATGACTCATACTGGCAGTGATGCTATTTGGCTAAGGACAGGAAGTGAAGAGGCTGACAGGCTATCAGAGAAGGGTTCTTTTAGAGGACTTTAATTTTTTTAAAACCAGATCACTTTTGTAGAGAGTGGAAATGCCCAGGCCACAATGCCACTGGGAAGATAGGTCAAGCAGTTTATAAGAAAGATTATGGAACAGAGGTAAATTTGTAGCAACTAGTGGTCCTTCAACCATAGTTGAGTCATAGTCAACTGGAATTCTTGCCAGAAGTACAGGTTCTGGGGGCCTTGTCTCCAAAAATTCTGTTATCAAATCTGGGAGTGAATCCTACAAATCTGCATATTTTGCAAGAGGCCATAGATGATTCCTGTCCTGGTAAAACAACCTATGTACCATATTGTTTCTCATTTCAACAGCTACTCTCATGGATGCTGGAAGCAGTTATTGAGCATCTAGTGTATGTCAGGAAGGGCAGTGAGTACTTGGCTTCTGTTGCCTTCTTGGGTCCTCATAACCACCCTACAGTGTAGGTGCTTGTGATGGACAGTGCTGTGAACCTGATGGAATCTGGGATCATCTGGGGAGAGAGGCCTTTGGATCTTCCTGTGGGGGAGTATCTTGATTATATTAATTGATAGAAGAAGACCCATTTTAACTGTAGATGAGACTATTTCCTGAGCAGTGGCTTCTGGAAGTAGAGAACGCAAGCTGAGCATTAGCGTGCATTTATCTCTGTTTTCTTCTTGTGGGTGCAAGGTGATTAGCTGCTCCAAGCTCCTGTTGCCTTGATTTCTCTGCCATGATGGACTGTGCCATGAGCTGTGAGCTAAAAACAAATCTTTTCTCCCTAAAGTTGCAAGGTCTAGAAACGTGGCCATAGTCACACAGCTGGTTGGGGGTGAGATCCTAGAGCTCCGTTGCTTTTGTTCCTGTGCTTCGTTACTTCTTGTATGATAGAATGCTCATCCTCAAGTCCCTCATTGTCTTCTATGAGGTCGGTTTGACAGGACAAGATGCTTAGGATAGAGGAGTTTTGGGGAAAAGACTTGGGGTCATATTATGAGTAGCACACTGTGAGAAGATATCAGGTACAAGCAATACCATTCTCGCTCTAGGGGGATGGTTTAGAGAAACAATGTCCATGCATGGCATCAAGCTAAAAGTAGGCCTTTCAGTATATATTTTTGTTTGGCCAGCCTGACTTCCTTTAACCTCTTTCCATTTGGAAGAGTAGAAGGGCATGCGCTCTTCATTCACTCCCACCCTGCCGTTTCCAGTTCCACTGTGCTGCTATGTATTGGCCTCAATGCCAGGCTGTGGCAAGACATTTGACTTTGTTCCTCTTCTCAACAGGTTGGAGACTAGCTCAAATGTCACAATGCAAATGCCCAGTGTCTGGCCAAATTCACAGCACATGCTGGCCAAAACATTACTGAGTTATGTGGTGATCTGAATATAAATGGTCCCCATAGGCTTATATGTTTAAACTGTTTCAGCCTTGTTGGAAGCGGGTTGCCACTGAGGATTCTTAGGCCCACTTCAGGCCCAGTAAACTCTATGTGGATTAGGTATGAACTCTCAGCTACTGCTCCTGTGCCATGCCTGCCTATGTGTCTGCTGCTATGCTCTCTCTCCCATGATGGTCAATGGCTCTAACCATTTGGAACCGTAAGCCTGCTCTAAACTTGTCCTACAAGTTGCCTTGGTCATGGTATCTCTTTGCAGCAATAGAAAAGTAAATAAGACAAGGTATAAACTGCCAGCCTAATGCATTACTAAAAAGAAACAATATCTAGTTCTTAACAAGAAGATAAGAAATTGGCATTTGCCATGCAGTACTAGTGGCCCCACATACAGGGCGAGTGTCCCTTGTCTGAACTGTTTGAAATCAGAAGTATTTTTCCAGAGTTTAGAATATTACATATACTTTACTAGTTGGTCATACTAGATCTGATAATCAGAAATCCAAACTACCGAACTTTTTTTTAATGACAGAGTCTCACTATGTAGCCCTGACTAGCCCGGAACTAGTCTGGCCTTGAACTCACAGAGAACTATCTGCCCTGCTTCCTGAGTGTTAGGATGAAAGACATTTAACACTGCACCCAGCCAAAACATAGACCTTTTGAAGAAAACCGTTTCAGATTTTGTCACATTTCTGAACTTGGGTGTTTAACCTGCATGTCCTTCATTGACAACAACCTGGTAAAATATAAGGAGCACCTTTACTCATGTAAATGTACTCTTGGAAATACATATTCAGGGAATAAGCAAACAGTGGCGCAAGAATGCTCAATGTATCACTTTGTTCTAATATGGAAATCTAAAACCAATGAGCTACCAATAATTAAGAATTGATTTTAGCTGGGTGAGGTGGCACGAGCTGTAATCAGGGAGGCAGAGGCCAGCCTGGTCTACAAAGTGAGTCCAGGACAGCCAAGACTGCACAGAGAGACCGTGTCTTAAAAAAAAAATTAATTTTATTTTCCAGAACAAAAATACAGTGAGGAAAATAGTAAGAGAACTAGTAGTTAAATACAGTGAACATAACATGTAAATAATTACTATTAAAAATTAACAGATGAGACAGACAGTGGTGGTGCACTCCTTTAATCCTAGCACTTGAGAGGCAGAGTCAGGCTTGGTCTACAGAGTGAGTTCCAGGACAGCCAAGGCTATACAGAGAAACTCTGCCTTGAAAAACCCATATATATAACATTATATATGTTATATGAGCCAAAATAAATGAAATAATGAACATGAAATATTTGACTCTCATAAATGACTGTCCCAAGTGTCAGAAAAGTTTGATAAAACATCTAGAGTGAACCTTCATGTTTAAGGATAGTAAAAATTTAACAGCTTTCAGCTGAAAGAACTGTTTACTTTAATATAAGATGGGTACAGTCAGACATTCTATCCACAGCAGTTAGATAGGTAATAGCATCTCAAATTTTTTTAAGTTAGATTTCAAAGAATATTATCTCACATAAAACACCTATAAGAGTACAAAACAAATTATAAATATGTAGTGAATCACAATCCCAATTTTTAGAAAATTGCATTAAATATATATAGGAGAATGAACAGAAAAAACTAGGTCAGAGGGATTATGGTTAGCTGATGCTCTATTTCCCTGAAATTTCCAAATTGCTATATTAAGCATGTATTACTTTTTACAATGAAAAGAACCATGTACAAATCATTAACAAGGAGGAAGACTATTGTAGTCAGCCGGGTCTGGGAGATAATGGAGACGTGGACTTACTTGGCAGCAGAGGAGACTGCTAATAAGACAGACACATTATTAAAGGAACGCACCCTGACTTGGTGACTCTGTGTGGGTGATGAAAGGTAGGGAGACTAGAAAATAATTGTACGCTTTCAGTTCTGGGTGATAGCGTGAACGATGGCAACACTGACGGCAAAATCAGATCAATTATCTTTCTCAGAGATGGGAAAATTGCGGGGGATTTTTCAATTTGCTGTCTAGAGGATAATATGTTGTTTTTGTCCCAATGAGTCAGATAATTCTGTAATTTTCTGAGCTGGATATACTGAAAAGATGGACCACTGAAAGCATGAGATATGTTTACCCGTAGTGACTGTAGACCATTAAATAAAATCAGTTTTTTCAAACTAAAAGTATAATAAAATAATACCACACATGGGAAAGGGTAAGGGAACAATTTTCTGCCTGCTTTTAAGCAAATGAGTAATCTGCTTTTCTAAAAGAAAAAGTTCTCTTTGTGTTGGGGGAATTCTGTGCAGTTGAACAACTTTGGGGAGTCAGTCCTCTCATTTCAACACTATGTGTGTTCTGGGGGGTTGAGCAGCAGGAGCTATAATCTGCTTTCTGCACATAGAAGTAGTCCTCACAAGTGATGTGCACGCGATAAAAAGGCAGCTTTTTCCTTCTACACTCCTTTAGTCACAGAATAAACATGATCTTAGATGCTGTCTAATGAGACACATGTTTATGTACCTAAGTCTTACCTTGACTTACAAATTTGCAAAGTCCTAGATTCTTTTCTAACGTCCTCACTTTAGAGATGGGGACTTTGGGGGTCACTGAGGAGACTCTAATGGTAGAGGAGTGACTACAAAACCTGAACCAGAACCAAGTAGCCCAGAGATGTCATCTCTTAATCTGAAGAAAGAAGCCATGATTTTAAAACACCCATTACTTCCACACAAATGCCATCAATAACGCTGCTCTGAAATCTATTAAGATGTGACCACAAATAAATCTTCAGTGCAGTTTCCTTAAGGCTTCTAGTGTTTTGATGCTGTTTTGTTCATCACCACAGTAACAGTTTGGCTAACAGCATTTCTTCCTGATGCTCTTCTATTTGTCTTTTCCATGAGACTAATTGGGCTTCTGGCCACATTCAGGAATGGGAAGGGGATTGCAGAGGGAATTGCTTCTCTTCCATATCTGTGTTTCTTGCATCCATTAATAAAGAAAACCACATTATTCATTGCACCTTTCTCAGCAGGAAACTGTGCTGTGCCTTTTTACATCCCCAGTCACAAAGTAGCTTTTAAATTTCCAAACATTTAATATTTTTGCTTCAGTATATAACTTTTAAAAAAATCAAAGGATGATTTCCTCTGCATGCAAGACACCATCACGGTGCCTTAAAGATTATAAATTCCTAGTTTCAGCTAAGGCTCAGGCCCTGCTCGAATTTTTTTCAGTGGTCTAAAGGCAAATGCCATTAAATTAACCCACCATTAGCGAGTCTAAGATTGAGCACTGTTTTGAAGGTTCCCTCTTGTTACTTGCATTCACTCCGAGTCCCTGGCCCATGTGGAGAGACTTTGTTGGGTATTGCACCAATGCTATTTACACCAGTAGATATTGTTGCCTTACTCAGTTTTTAGGGGATGTTAAAGGACAGTTGTCTCATTTTCTCCTTTCAGCTACATCATGTATAAATCTGCACCTTTCTGCAAAGCGTTGCTTTTTGGTTGTCAGCTAGGCTCTTTGGCTGCTCTGAAATTCAGTTCCTGCTAAAAGGGCAGAACGCATGCCTAATTTTCCCCCCTTATTGGTCTTTAAAATGAGGAGTTGGGTTAATAGCCATAACAAATGGTTTCAAATTAGTCTCTTTCATGCAAAATTCAACAGTACTCTTAGATGTGGGGCTTTCCAATTTGTTCTGCTCAGCCTTTTGTTTTATACTGTTGCTCAGAAGAAGTCTAGGGTATGAAATAGGTTCATTTGTGACCAGAGGCCAGTGTTTTTACATGGTGCTCAATTGCATGAGGCTTGCTGTACTTCAGTAGACACTGTGGGAAATACTATAATCAAACTAGAAAATAATGTTAGATTGAGACTTGATAATTCATAATACTCCTGAATTTATTGCTTTCAATATGAAAACCCACAATGTTTTCCTCTCTTGTCACTATTCTATTGCTGATGACCCATTTCTCTTATTTTAAATGACAGATTAAGGATTGAATTGTGGACTGGTAATTTTATGGATTTTAAAATTAGACTGGCCTAAAATTCATAAAATTGAATACTAGGTCGATGTCTTTATTTATTCTTTCTCACTTACGTGGGCATATTTTACACAGTGCTGAGAGAAAGGCCATGGTGCTAATAAAGATTTTTTAAAAAAGACAGTACACAATGCATTACAGTTACCCCATGTATTCTGTATTGTAATACAGCTACCCCCTACATCCTCCCTTATTCCTTCCCATCTCAATCAACTCCGCCCCTTCTTTTTCTTACCATTCCCTTTCTTGGATTCATGAGTTTTTTATTTCTTTTGTAACCCATTTCACTTAACCAGGGCCATCTGTGTGACTGCCAGATTGGGACTATTCATTGGAACACGATACTGTTAAAAGCAATGACTCCTCACTCTTTATGAATCAACCAATAAGAAATAGTCAACAGTGAGGGATAAGGTTCCTTGAGTCTTTCCTTTATATATATGTGTGTGTGTGTGTGTGTGTGTGTGTGTGTGTGTGTGTATGAAATTGTCAAAGAATAAATTTTATCAATAAAAAATAATTAAGAGTGTTTGGGCTGCAGCGATGGCTCTAAGGTTAAGGTAGCTTATTGTTCTTATAGAGTATCAGGGTTTGCTTCCCAGAATCCACGTGGCATAATCTTACAACTCTTTCAAACTCCAGTTCCAGGAATTTAGTTCCAAAAAGGCCTTCTGGCCTCCACAGGCACCAGGCATGTATATGGTGCATGCAACATATATGCAAAAATTGAATGGAAAAGACTGTCCTTACAGACTGCTTCTAATACACTTATCGCCTTTATTGAAACATTTTTAAAATGTTTTGTTTTTTCTGGGGGGGTTATAGGATCTCATTCTTAGCTCAGGCTTGTCTTCAACTCCCTATATAGTCCAAGATGGCCTAGAATTATTAGCAATCCTCCTGCCTCAGCCCCTTGAGTGTTGGTAATACAGGCATGAGCCATTACTAGTGGCTTCCAAATTGCTTTCCCCCCTTATCCAACATAGCATTGTATATGTGTATGTTTTTAGGAAGCTTCTACAGTAGTAAATTATAAATGCTGTTTTTATTCATCAGATGTGAGATGAGATGTGAGCCATTCCCAAGCCTTTCTAGCTCTTTCTGAACTCTTGGTGACTGGTTCAATTAATTCATCAGTTCTACCCTAAATTCCTCTCCAAACTGATTCAAACTGGCTTCTCTTGACTTCTGACTGAAATACTCTGCCTGGCCTCAAACTAATTTTGGCAGTATGCTTTAATCTTATGGCTCCTTCTCATTTTCTGGCTCATCCTGTTTTCATCTGTGTGTAACCTGTTCTCTCTATAACTGGTCTCTGTAAAACTGTCCTGGTAAGAAACTCTCCATAAAATCTCTCGCCTTGCACTGCTCTTAAGTAGCCTTTCTTTCTGTCTTCTTTTCATGAGAGTTGGGCATTTACTATCTCATTCTATCAAATCTTTCTCTGATTCATCACTTTGTTGGCCCTCAGTTAGACATCACTTTCAAACATGGCTGCTTCCTTCTATAAACTAACATTAGCTTCATTGTTTGGAATTAAAGGGGTGTACTAAGGGTGTGTCTGTATTCCAGCCAGATCATACTGTAATGCAGAGCATGTCTGCATTCTAGCTGGGTCATGTAGACCTAGAAGGTCTTTGGATGTGATCCCTTGCAAAGTAGCCATGCTGCTGGATTAAATTCCTCTATAGTAGGTTTCCATATGACCTATTCTAAATGTTTTCTGTAGTGTTAATTTTCCATCCATGGATTCCTTCTTCTAGCCTGTTCTCCCATTTGCTATCCAGTTTAACCCTTCCTGTCCCATTATTAATTTTAAACTCTCTTTACCAATGTATTGTCTCCTTTCCATTTCATGGCCTTTCCCATGGGATTTTAGTAATTTCCCAGCCTTTATGGGTATTCCAAATGAACCAAACATATCTGAAGATTCAATGCTAATATCACAGATAAGAGAAAGCATATGATGTTTGCCTTTCTAGGTCTGGGTTAGCAAGGCTCAGGGATCTTTTCAGAAGAGAGAGAAGAAAGATTGTAAGAGCCAAAGATGATGGGTAATCAAAAGGAAGCTGTTTTCCAAATACAGCAGGGCAGCTTGACACTGAACTCACAGTGGTTATGACAGCATACACAAGAAATTCTTTAAAAAGAATAAGCCAAAACCTCAAAACAAAACAAAAAACCCAATGCAACAACACCCACAAATACACACAGAGAGAAGGAGGAGTCCTGTCTTCACTATCTTAAATGAGTTTATATACTTCCTTATGGTATAAAATGTTAAAGACATCTGACAATATAATATTATTTCTGAATTAAAATATTTGAGTTTCCACAAAATATAATAATCTTACAAAAACCATACTTGGTGTTTACTATTCTGTGTAGATTTTTTTTTCAGATACAGATTGAACCCCTCTAATCTAAAAATCTAAATTCCTGAGTGCTGGAATATCTGAAATGTTTTGAGTGCCAGTATAATGACCCAAACTGTCTTTTATGCACAAAATTATAATGTATATATCATTATTTTGAGTAATGGCTATTTAGTATATATAAAACATCAAAGAATTTTGTGTTAAGACTTGGGTCCCATCCACAAAATATTGGTGTGTGTGTGTGTGTGTGTGTGTGTGTGTGTTTTCAATTTTGGAACAAATTCCCAAACCCTGAACACTTTATTCTAAAGCATTTTGTATGAGTGATCTCTAACCTATTCCTCTCTTGTTTTCTTTGGCTTTCTTTTATATTTGTCACACCCTCTTGGATAATTGTATAAATCCTCCAGTTCACCTTCTACTTGTCTGAAAACATTATCTAATGATTTGTTGTGTTTACTCGCCTATGTTCCCTCTAGCTTAGTCTTCATTTCTGAAATGAAATTATTATTTCCTTTACTTCTAATTCTTTCCTTAGTTTTCTCATCTCATTTCTGAATCCCTCTCGTTCTGAATTTTTATACATTCTTTAATGGACTTTATAACATCTCATTCCATGTAAATTTTTCTTCATATAATTTTGACACATTAGGGGCTATAGTTTTCATGGGAAAATTTCTGGCAACTTATAATTCCGTGAGGATATTATTCTGTTGTTCATTTTTATGTGAAAGTAGTTTCCTAAACTTTGAGAAAGAGGCTTCTCTTAGGTCCATTGTTTTACTAATTTCATAACCATAGAGCCCCCCTTCTATTGCTTAAGAGAAAATTTCAAAATTGTAATATGAATGACTTCCCACCTGCCTCCTTTTTCCTTCTCTTTGGCTCTGGGGGGTAGTGTTGGGACAGGGTCTCATATGCAGCTATGACTTGCCTAGGACTTACTCTGTAGTCCTGGCTTCCCTTGAGCGTACAGTGTTCTTCTACCTCTGCTTCCCAAAGGGCTGGGGTTCTAGGCAGGAGCCACTGTACCTGGCCTTTTTTCTCTTTATAATTTCTTTCTCTGCCCCTCATTCCCTCCTCTCCATCCCTACATTTATCTGGATCTTCTTTCTTTTTATTTATTTCTTTCCCCTATCCTTCCAATCAGTTGGAGTCTATTCCCACAAGCCTCTTCTCAGAACGGAGGATATTCAATTTTGAGAGCTCACATCTGGACGATGGCTTTTTTGTGAATTAGCAGACTATTGGCATCCTCATAATGTGTTCAGAAGTTAGCTCACTGATATTTGAGTTCCCACAGAGTTCTCAGATCTCTTGGATGCCATGTTGATTCTATGTGTTCTTCTGCAACTCTTTATCATTTTTGTTTTGTAACTATCATTTGTTACTCTCCACCAACTCTTATTTGGGTTCATGGTGCATCATTTTTTAAATTTAGTTTAGCTGTAAAATCTGTTAGCAAATTTTATCTATCTGTCTGTCTATTGTCTTGTCTCTGCTTTCCTACTTTTTATTTTTTAAATGATTGCATTTGGGAAAAGACAAATACTATACCATGTTGCCACAGCTATCTTCCTGCCATCATATCTGTGCAAACTACAAATTATGAGCCAAATCCTGCCATCTGCCATTTGTTTTTGTATAACTTTTGGTGTACAAATAGAGTTTTGGATCTAGTTATCTATCTCTCTCTGCTAAGGACGGAATCTTGCACATGCTACATAAGTGCTATACTACTCCCAAGTAGCTTACGGTTTTTAAATGTGTACATTTGATATGACAAATTATTATCCAGGGAGATTATGTGGCTGGAATAAGTTATGGTGCATTCATGCAGTGAGATAGTTTTCAGAGGAAAATGAGATAGTTCTGTTTTGCCAATTTATGAGAATTTATAACATATGTTGCTAATGGAAACATTCAGAATACTTATGCATACCATGAGAATTTGAACAATTATATAGTCATAAGAAGTATCTATTAAAACTAGGCTATGCAAATCTCTAGATTTACTTGTTTGAACACACTTTTCACAACATGCTGTTAAGTAATGTTTTAGAAAATCAATGGGTGTTTTGATAGGTGATAAAATTTTACATAACAGATTTTATATGTTTTATCAGTGCATGGGCTTAGGCTGTTTATTTTGTGAAATTCTTGTCCCTTGTCCTTTTATCCCCTGCAATATTTATCTTTTCCTTGGCAGTTTGTGAGGTTTTCTATGTTGTTGTTGTTGTTGTTGTTTCCTCATTGAGGATGGGATCCAGGGTCTGATTCATGCAAGACAAAGACTGTACCAACAAAACAGTAGCTCTAGCCTCATAAATTAAATGCTAATCCTTTGTCTTGTTAGCCATTGTTGCCTTTTGGTTGCATTTATGGTGATTAATTATATACAAATGAATTTTCCTTTGTTTTCTACAGTAAAACCACCTTTGTAAAAAATAATCTTTTATGTGCAGAAAGCCTACCCCACAGGAGACTTATATAGGTGTTTCCCTATGTATTTAGTTGACTTTATGTTTTATGTTTAGGGCTTTCATCCATGAAGGCTTTGTTGGTGTAGTCTATGAGGGAGAGGTTTCAAATGCTCAGCCAGCTGGCATAGTGCCACTTATTGTGTAAGCCGTGGTTTTAAGGTTATATAATTTTTCAGATTGTTTTTGTTAGAAGTCTGCACATTTCACATTGTTTAAAATATAGAATCTTTGAGGTACAATTTACTACAAAATGTATTCTTTTAAAGTTTCCAATTCAAAGAACTTTTGCAAATAAATGCAATTTTGTAGCCACTACTCCAGTAGGAGATAGACTGCTTCTGCCATTTCCTGATGTCCCAAGCTTCATCCCGTGCTGTAGAGCAGCAGTTCTCAAACGTGTTTTTGTTTCTCTGACTTACATTTCTTCCCATAAGCTTAATGAACTATAGAACACCGATGGAGAAAAGGGTCTCAGGCACAATCCTGCGCAGGGGTTTGTTTGTTTGTTTCCTGCAAAGGCTTGTTTTTGTTTTATGTAATTCACTGCCTGTAACAATTGAAATATTACAGCATGAAAACTGCCATTGGCAATCCAGAAACACATGGTTATAGTTTAATAAAACGTGACTTCCTCAAACAGGCCTTAGGCTAGATTGGCCATGCTTCTTCATTTGTCCACCTCTAGTTTTTTGTTGTCTCTCTTTTGGTTTTGTTGTTTTGATTTGTTTTGTCTAGCAGCTTTATTTTACAGATGAATGGACTGAATTTAGATTTCACTCTTTCCTCCAGATTAACAAACCAAGGCCATGGGACCAGATTGTTAGCACTTTACTATGAAAGACACGCTTGAATCCCATTCAGGAGGAGCTTGTCCTATATATAATGAGCTCATTATACATAATGCCTAGCAAATAAGGTCTAGCAAATAATGTGAAAAAAAGCTGTTAGTATAGAGCCTTTCACATGGTTTAAAACGGACTTTTGGGACATCCAGTGTCTTGTTCAGTGGGTTTTGTGAGCCTGTGATGTTTCTGGAGCAATGGTCAAGTTTGAGTCGTGGAAAAAGGCCAGCTGAAACAGTTTGAAAAGCAGGCCACCCTTTTGTTCATCTCCAAAAGACTGTTTCTAGTTTCAGGACCATGTACATTTGTGTATTTCTTCAGACAGCTATTAAGCATCATGTAACAATCCTATGTTTTCCCCCATCTTTAATCTTAATTCTTCATTGTTTGGCTTCATTAATTGTTCAACTAGATGAATACTATTAGATAAAAAAAACAAATCAGAAAAACATTACACTTATGGTTCCTGTGCACGCGAACTTAAAAATAAACACTGACTCAGAGTACTCAAGGAAAGACTATTGTTGAGAAAAGTCACTGTGTACGTTTGTGTCTTTCCTCTCAGCACTGGAAGAAGTATGACATCTATGAGAAACAATCCAAAGAAGAAACGGATTCTGTAGTGCTGATAGAAAACCTGAAGAAAGCGTCTCAGTGATGGGGAGAATTGGTTTCTTTTTTCCTTCAATGCGAGCCTGTGAAATTTGATTGCCTTCTCCATTTGTTACCCGGGGACTTGTTCAATAGAAACTGAAACGACTGGACTCTTGAAAAGTGGGCAGCTCCTACGAGCTGCATGTCTTCATGTGGATCCTGCACCCAAAAACCCTAAACTAATGGAGCTCTTCAAAAAGAAAGCGGAGTTCTTCTCGTTCTTGTTGAATCTTAAAAGCAGACATACTTTACCAAGTCTCCAAAGTAGAGGACAAAGAAAAGGGGACAATAACCATCAATTCATCTTATCCGGAGTTGTAACGGCTTCCTAAGGAATCTCACTTGCTCTGTATTCTTTGTGTGGAATAACATCAAAACATTTTGCTTATGAGGAAACTCATTTGGGGTGTGTACACTAAGGCTGTACTTGACTCCCACAGAGCATCTAGCAAACAGAACTGATACAATCTGCCGTCTATTGTTTGGGAGCCCACTGAGTGATATTTGTGGCTATTAAAATGTGGTGTCATTATCCACTTCAATAGCATTTTCCTCTGTTTTGAAATTCCCAGAAATTATCTTGGCCGTGGTGATGACACATACAGAAAAAGCAGAAGCAATTTCACCAAGACTGTTTTATGTCATTGTAGTGTTTTTATAGGACAGTGGAGGCAGAATGACCTAGTATTAGAGTTGGAACCAGGAAGTCTCTAATGATATATGTGCCTCTTTTCATTTATGCTACCCAAATCAAGTATTGACTCTGTATCTAGCTTTTGCTAAGCTCTCAAGTGTGAGGGATGGGACTCCTATCCCTGGGCTTACAAATATTGGGGACTCCTTATTTCTTAGCACTTTCTTTATCTCCAGATAGCCATTTCACAAGCTTTAGAATCTGCCATCTCCTATGCTTCTTCCCCGCTGTGCCTACGCCTCCATCCTCTTTCTTACAGCCTTTTGACTTTCAGAGGAATTGAGGATACAAATTTGCTTAGACTACCTAGTGGAACAGGGAATACATTGCATCTCAGGTAAAAGATAAGCAGACTGAACAACAATGACTAATCCATACATACTTTGCAGCTTCCCTGTGAGTCCACAATTATTTGAGGTTTTTGAGCAATTGATGTTTCTGTGTATTTTCTCAATAGAGATGATGTCTTTTCTTCACTTAGAATTTAGCTCTATTTGCTTGAGTGGGAAAGAAGATTTGTATCTGTTTCTCTTTGTTGGTAAGATAGGCCTTAGGATGGCTGTTTTCCGTGCTGTAAATGGTCCTGTCAACTCTGTGTTTCATTGAGAGGGAATGAAGAGGGCCTCCAACTATGCACTCACTTTTTTCATATGTTAGGTTTCCATTCTGTTCCATTTCCACAATGTATGCATGTGTGTATTGTATATTCTCCCTATTTCGACTATTTCCTAATAATTTAAAACAATGTGAGGTACTCTCTGTATCTTTTTCATACACACAGATCACTAGCAAGGACTGAAGAACTTCATATCACAAATAAAATGATGTTACTTGCATCTCTTGTTCTTAAGCAGGGAAGAAAAGAGACCCCTGTTCTTCACAAGTTGGGAGAAAGGGGAACCTTGCTTCCATGGTGGTAAATGAGTGCTGTGCCTGGCATTTCAGAAAATGAGGGTGCATGGTGGGATTGTTGCATGGCTATTTCCTACTTGCACTTTTATTTTGGGTGTCAGCTTGCAGCTGGGATGCGGGCATCATAGGTGTTCCAGTTTCTCCTACTATCCACCAGAAAGAAGATGTGGCTTTCTTGTGTTAAGAGTGAGGTAAGTCCTTAAATCCAGCATTGCATAGTTCTGGGAAGGAAGGTACCTACATTCCTTGTACAGAGCCATTTTCACTACTGACCTAGTTTGATGGTGATGAAGAGGATGCTTTGGAATGCCCTGGAGACCATCCTGGAGTCTTGCAGCATGGGAACACAGACACATCATAGTTTGCTTCTAGCTTTCTCTTTCAATAGCAGAGGGGGGAGGGGACAGTGAATAGGAATACCTAGGAACTCTTAAAGACATGAATTCATTGCTTATTAGAAATTTAGAGGCTTGTATATTATTTTGACTAAGGCACATGAATTTTCCCTCTACATACATAAGTAAACCCAGCATAAGGAGGACCATTCCTTTTCTTTCATTCAGAGAACTTTTTCTGAATCTGGGCACTGAAGGGATACGTGAAATGTTTTTGGTAATGTCTTCAACTAAGAATCTTTCTGTCTAACTACTTTTAAGAAAGTAAAATAAACATTGTCTTTTTGTATGTCACCTAAATGCTTTCTTTTGGTCTTATTTTTAGGAAAGTCTTGTGGAGGAGTGGGGGGTAAGGAAAATTACAGTTATAACAATAAACACTATAAAACCAATCCCAAGACAGCTATTTTATTATAACAGTCATTTATTACAAGTTTCCTTGTTATTTAGTTGTGTCAGTTTTCTGATAAGAATGCACATATAATTAGTTTAATGTTAGGGCAGGCTCTCCAGGCATCACCTAGAGAAACGGAAGTATTTGATAAATTGTAATTGCAAAAATTAACGGAGGTCCAGTAAGAAAGATGGCTTACCAGGTAAAGATGCTTGCTGCTAAGCCTGATAACCTGAGTTTGACCCCAAGACTAAATCAGGAACTTACCAATTAGGCAAGAGAAACTGTCCAATGATGAGAGCGTCCAGTCTCTGCATCCTTAGTGCTGGAGTTAGAGATATGTGACTCTGCCTAGCTTTTTTTTTTTTAAAGATTTACTTATTTGTGTACTTTTTTATCTTTTTTTTTTTTTACTTTTTTAAAATGTATATGAGTGCTGTTTTTCATGAACACCAGAAGGAAGGAGATCTCATTCCAGATGGTTGTGAGCCACAATGTGGTTGCTGGGAATTGAACTCAGGACCTTTGGAAGAGCAGCCAGTGCTCTAACCTCTGAGCCATCTCTCCTAGCCCCTCTGCCTAGCTTTTTAACATGGGGGCTGGTGATTTGAATATGAGGTTATAAATCCATACGAGATTTGTGGAAAACATAAATTCCTGTGGCCACAAGCATGCTCAGCTGATCTTGGGGAGAGAGAAGCCAAAATCATGTATGCAACTTTTCAAAGTTGTTCGCCATTCCATCATTACCATGAGCTGCTCTTGGCAAAGTGAACCCTTGTGTATACATGAATGGTGCTACTCCTCTTTGGGTTTCATTTTGCTTTGTTTGGGCTTGGGTTTTTTTTTAATTTTATTTTTTAAATGAGAAGGGGGTCTCGGTTTGTAACCCAGGGTTGCTTGAACTTACAAAATAGCCTGAGCTTGACTAGACCTCACAAGTCTCCTGTCTTAGTTTCTCACATGCTGGGATTACTGACATATACCACCGTATCAGAGTCACTGGTAAAGCATTACCACTTTTAGAAGAAACTAGGGAAACAAACACTTTTATTTGGCCCATAGAGATGGTGAAGCATGTAAAATAAAGTGCTTGTGGACCTGAAGACCTGAGCTCTGTTCCCAGAGCTCATATAAAGGTGAAAGGAGAAAACCGGCGCCATAAAATTATCTTCTGACTGCTACACATATGTTACAGTATGCATATTCATATCACATACATGGACATATATATGTACACACAAACTAATAATAGTAATAATAATAATAACGGTAATAATAAAAACTCTTTTGATTCAGGAATGTTTTTCTTCCAGACAATGATTAGGTAAAAAAAAAAAAAACGTATGCGTATATATAGTTATAGATGTCTGTATGTATATTGCAGCTAAATCATGGAATGCTTTATTTTCATTAAGGTCAAAGTTTTATTGATGTTGGTATTCTGTATTTCTTTGTTTTTTTTTTTTTACTTTAATTCTCGAGATGATTTTTTTTCCTGAAGATTCTTTAGCCTTTAACCATCTTTCCCAATGGTTTCATTTTTAGCAACAGGAAACTATGTCACTGTTAGTTTTCAACATTTGTTTGGTAGACTATTAAATGAAAAGAGAAAATCAATAGTTTCTGCTTTATTTCTGATTTATTAAAATGAATTGAGCTAATTGGAGAGATGAAGCTATATTATATAATGTAGGTTTATTGGAACAGTGCAGGAGGGGAAGGGAAGCGCTCATTGCATGGTGGGGAGAAGGGAACTAGAGTGAGGCAGGGGGAAGGGGGGGAAGAGGGGCAAAACAGGACAGAAGAACCAAAATGTCTGTATTATATAGTGAAGGGTCTCTGAGAGGAGGTAAGCCCACCCCTTGGTAGAAGGTGGGGCATGCCAGCCACACCATGCAGCAGGACCTAACATCCCAGCCTTTTGTTGATAAATGGATAATGGGTGAAACTGCAGTTCCATCTGATGCAGTCTGTGAGGTTTAGGCTGGAGCACCTGAGTTCTGGATGCAGCACCTGGAAGGATGCTGAAATTGTGTGTGTGTGTGTGTGTGTGTGTGTGTGTGTGTGTGTGTCTGTGTGTGTGTCTGTGTGTGTGTGTGTGTGTTAGGGACAGAAGATAAGGAGTTTAGGGAGAGAAATTGTTTTCTTAGGGGTACATTTGAAAATTTTAGGTCCATGGACTTGGTAGTTGGAGAAAGGGAGTCCCAAAACCAGGAAATGGGGGAGGAATCCCACCCTCCCCTCTAAAATAGGAGATATGTGGAAAACTTAGGCTGTTGATTGACAGTGCTACTTATCTGGAGTGTGACCTGTGGATTTTAATGGATCTCCTGAAGCTTACAAGAATCTTTTTTGTTTTGTTTTTTGTTTTTGTTTTTACAAAAAGAGAGGAGTTGGATTGGGAGACAGTTTACAGTCTGATTAGTGTTAAAGCTCTTAACAGTCTTAATACAACAGTAACATAGTGAGGGAAGAGTTCTTATGCACCTTAAATCACTTTCTTCTTACCAACCTTAAAACACCTTTTCTCAGTAGAAGAATGGATAAAGAAACTGTGGTACATTTACACTATGGAATACTACTCAGCTATTAAAAACAAGGAATTCCTGAAATTTGTGGACAAATGGATTGAGCTAGAAATGATCATAATGAGTGAGTTAACCCAGAAGCAGAAAGACTCAAATGGTATATACTCACTTATATCTGCATACTAGCCCAAGGGGCATGCCCCACGAAAGCCTTCACTTACCAGGAAACTGGGACAGAGAGGAGGACATCCTATTGGGACTCTAGATGAGAGAAGCATGGGAGAATAGCAAAGTAGAAGGATCCAGAGGGTCCTAGAAACCTACAAGAAGAACATTATGATAGGCAGATTTGGGCCCAGAGGTCCCACTCAAACTAAGGCACCAGCCAAGGACAATACAGGCGGTAAACTTCAAACCCCTACCCAGATCTAGCCAATGGACAGGACATTCTCCACAGTTGAGTGGAGAGTGGATTATGACTTTCACACGTACTCTGGTGTCTCATATTTGACCACGTCCCCTGGAAGGGGAGACCTGGTGGCACTCAGAGGAAGGATAGCAGGCTACCAAGAAGAGACTTGATACCCTATGAGCATATACAGGGGGAGGAAGTCCCCCTCAGACACAGACATAGGGGAGAGGAGTAAGGTGAAAATGGGAGGGAGGGAGGAATGGGAGGATACAAGGGATGGGATAACCATTGAGATGTAACAAGAATAAATTAATTAAAAAAAAAAACACCTTCTCACCCTCAAACGCTTTCTTAGATCCTCCGACCTTGGTATATTTTTCTGCAAAGGCAGCTGAAGCCTTGGTTTTTGTTGTTAAACTGATCTTCAAACCCATCAGAGTCCTGAGAAAGATAACTCACCACAGGAAGCATAATCCAAGTGGCCTATGTACAGATTAATATGACAGAGGCTTACTCATTATCCAGACGGCTTTCTCACTAGGCTCCTGTAGTGTTGTGGCCAGAGACCCTAGGACAGCATCATGCTAAGCACATTTGAGAGGCTTTCCTTGGCAGACTGGCTGACCTTATTTTGTCTAGGCAAAACAGGGCAGTTAACTCTCTGGTGTCTTGTTTGTCTACAGTTCAGGCAGGGCCTTAGCAGTGGGCGAGTTAGTTGGGGCAGTTTTGTCCAGTATCACAATCCAGGTTGAGTCATCTGTCATTGTTCCCAAGTCTTCTTAGAGGCCTTGGGGTCAGCGCTAGAAGCTGGGGTCTCTGTCATAGTTAGCTTTTTAAATTAAACATTTAAATGTATTTATTGTACAGATTTTCTGACAGGTTTGAGGACCACCATCTATAAAGTATAGTTGAGCTAAACAAATTGTTTTTTAGTAACCCATCCTAAAGCATAAGTTTGAAAATGTAAAACAAGAGACTGAGTAAAGCTTAATCCTGTAATTAACTGCACCGTTACAGACTGAACAGCAAAAGCTTAAAAGAAAGAAGTTGCATTTGGCATTCAACAAGGTATTGAACAGGACTGCCGACCCTCAGTGTAGCCATGACTCTCCCACACCAAAGATGGTGGCTAGTCATGTGATTGCCCTTAGTCAAGATAGTGACAAAGCCATGCTTCTACCCCCTTTATCCCCAAATCAACATGGTGATCAGGCACGTTTTTTGTAAGTGCTGGCAGCAGGTGATTTTAAAAGTGTCAATGGGTCTGAGACCATGCATGGGTGTGGGGTAGTCCGGGGAGGGGATAGGTGGTACTGGGAGCCTAGTGTGCAGAAAGCAGCTGCACCAAATGGAGGAGGGGCAAGGGCTAAGAGCACACATCCCCAAAACCCGGAAAGATGCAGTTTGAAAAAATTCAAGTAGACATCCAGCGGCATCCATGTCTCCCAGCCTTAGTCGGAATCTCAAGATTATTGAAGTGGTGTCGCAAGTTAATAACCTGGGATCGGACAGTTTTGCAGCAAGGGAATAACCTAGGGTCAGATGCCTCCAAACTGCAGGCACCCCCTGGAACAAACACCTGCTTTTTTTTTGTTCCGGATGGACAAGGTCTTGCATGGCCACAACTTCACAGAGTGGTTCAAGGGATCCTGGACCCCAAAGAGGCAGCTGATACCTCTTGAGTTTAGCTGGTAGACACTCAACCAAGTGCAAAATTGCATCAGTGGACAGGGAGGTGGGAGAGAAGCAGTCCCCCTGTGGCCCTGAGTCGCCAGGCTGGGTACTCAACTTCTCCTGGCTTTAAAGATAATGAATCAGGGCAGGCAGAGCATAATGAGCTGGAAGGAGTGGCCCCACAAGTCCGGCCTGCTGAGCTGGGTGGAGCTCAACTCTCCCGAGTCACAGCACCAGATGATTGATTAAAACGGAATGAGCTAATTAGAGAGACAAAGCTATATTATATAAGTGCAGGTTTATTGGAGGAACGTGGGAGGGGCAGGGAGGGAAGAGAACGGGAGAGAGCAAGAAAGGGGAAGAGGGGGTGAAAATGGGCAGAGGAACCAAAATGGAAATGATTACTGCCAATAACTTGAGCAAGTGGGGAAGCAGTTTCTCCCCAAGAGCCTTATAGGCCTGGGGCTTATAGGACTTTGAATGGAGAATTCAGCCATACAGCATTAGACTTCTGATCAAGAGAAATGTGAACTCATAAATTTATGTTGTTTTAAATGGTTTTCAAACACTTTTAGTTCCTTCTGTTGGTATATGGCATAATTATTTTGGAATAACACAGTAAGTAGTGCTATTTCCTTTTTTAAGTTTAGAGATTTATTATGAGTTTCTGTTATATGAGATAAGGAATTTGCATTTTTTTCTTGGATGATAGAGATTGAACCCATAGCTAAATACTAGCTCTCACTCACCCCCTTCCCCTGCCCCCTTACTCTCTCTCTTGCCTTCACTCTTTCTCTTTATGTCTTTCTCTGTATCTCAAACACACACCCTTCCACAAGCATAAAATTTTTTAAAAAGATTTTTTATGTATTATTTATACAGTGTCTGCCAGCATGCCAGAGGAAGGCACCAGATCTCATTATAGATGGTTGTGAGGCACCATGTGGTTGCTGGGAATTGAACTCAGGACCTTTGGAAGGACAGACAGTCCTCTTAACCTCTGAGCTGTCTCTCCAGCCCAGCTTATACAGAATGTTTAATGAACATATTTACCAGTTGCATTATATCCTGTATCAGTCATAGTTGATGCATATAAAGTGCAATTCGTTATATTTCTATTTTATTCTTCCCAAATCACCTCTTTTTAAAAAATTAAATTTTTATGTGCCAAAAGATTTCTGAAAAACCTATAAATGTCTACATAGTACTGTCAACATATTAAGTAATTCATGAGTTCCCCTTATTTTTCTTGGAAACACTCTAAGTTTTCCCCTTTCTGCTTCATTCTGGAATGGTTCTTTTCTGGACTTGCCACTGAGCAGTCATCCTTGTAATTCCTCTCCTGGTTAGCTTCTGGTCTCTAGCCTTGCTGGTCCACACTCTTTGCTAACTTCCTTAGTAAGATGTCATCAGAGGTGATTTTATTTCGTTTTTTTCCCTAACTGTGTCCTCTTCCAGAAGTGATTTTAATAAAAACCTTTCTGTGTCTGAATATATCCTCACACGCCGTTAAGTTTCTGCTGGGAGAATAATTCTTCTCTCAGGACATGGAAAGCATCCTTCAAGTTGCATGTATTCTTTGAATGTGTTCTGGCTTCTAAAATAGAATCAGACCTCCATGATTTCCATCTTCCTGAATGGAATTGGTTCTCTCTTCCAGCCTTTCTTTTGGTCTGGAGTGTCTTGTAATTTAATGATATGCTTCCAGATCTTTCCCGTAGTAAGGTAGATTTTGTGAGCACCTTTTGTAAGAACTAGCCCTTCCATTTGTTTCACATCATGTTATTTCTCACCTCGTGTCACCTCTTCTATTGTCTATGTTTCTAGAACTCTGATAGGATGTACCGAACTTATTTTCTAACTTCTATATTTTTTTTGTCTCTTACACTTTCTATTTAGTTTTGGCTTTTGATTTTAGTTTCTGGGAAGTTACCTCAATGTGGTTTGAGCCTCAATTTTAGTGGTAGAATTTGGCAAAAGGCCCTATATCCTAGGGTTGTTGTGAGGGGTCGAAATGACACATAGTGCTTAGCATGGTGAAATGCCATCAGCAGTCGTCAGGAGCCAGTTCAGCATATGAACATAACAATCTGGGTGGAAACCATACCTAGCTATCACAGCATCACACTGTAGCATTTCCTTCCTTTCTGGCAATGAATTTGTAATGACACTTTTGAATCGCACTGCTTTTAGAAAACTTGCATAGCATAAATCAAGCTATCGTTATTGTTTCTAAAAACTCTTGAAAACAAAAAGTTTTTTTTTTTAAAGAAAAGAAATTATTTTCTTTCTTTCCACCTCCCTTCACCCCTGAGATACAGATACAATCTGGGAAACAATACTGAGTAGCTTCTCTTTGATAACTAAGTGGACAGTCTGGAGTGCAAATGGACCATTTTTTAGGATGAGAGGAGACTGTAAACCTTTACTATATGGAAGTTGCCATATACTCTATCATACAGCCCAAACTAAGGCAGGCCAGTACCTCGGGTACCAAGGAGCCTAACAGGCAGCTCACAAACCTCAAAACGCAGAGGAGACCTAGATTGGGTACAAACTTTGTCTTGCCTGTGTTTAGCGGCTCATGGAGACCAAAATTATGTCTCAAGGAAAAGAAGGTCCAAAAATGAGTCTTGGTACTTTGTTCATTGATTCAAATGACTCCATGGGCACGAACCAATCAGATTGGATTCCAACTCTAATTTTTTGGTATGCATATATCATTCTATGATGTGGCAGTGATTTATTGAGGCATGGCTCTAGCTCAGTGATCAAGTGCCTGCCTAGTGTGTATGTGTTCCTGGGTTCAATCCCCAAGCACCATTCAGAAGTAGACATTTATTGTTTATTATGTACCAGAGCTCTGCTACACATTGCGTGATGCTGGGCGTGATTTCGCTTCTTCTGAGATTCAATTTCTTCATCCATGATAAGCAGAGTGAAAAATAGGAGCCCCTGCCAGCCCAATAGTTACAATAAACCAAATGAGGAGTTTTGATTATTTTTAGGAAAGTAATGGAAGATGATAGCGGAAAAATTGCAGAGGATCCAAGACTCATAGCTTTCAAAATGTAGAGGAGGAACAAAGCAAAAATGATTCCATGTGTTATTGTTTGACATAGAACTTATGTAAGGGTGAATTCTACATACCTTACCCCATCATGCTGCCAGAGGCACTAGAGACGGCACAAAGACAGCTAAAATCAAAAGTTAAGTTTGGGGCTGGAGTGATGGATCAGCTGGCGGATTACTTGCCGTGAAAGCATGAGGACCTGAGTTTTATTCCAGAATTCATGAGCATAAGAATTTAATCCCAAGAACCCACATAAAAAAGCTGGGTTTACTGATGGTGTACCCTTGTAATTTCAGTGCTGAGGAAGCAAAGACAAGTGGATCCCTGGCGCTCACTTGCCAACTTGCCATCCAATCTAGCTTGCTTGGAAAGCTGTAGGCCATTTAGAGACTCTGCCTTAACGAGGTAGACAACTTCCAAAGAATTGACATCCAAGGTCATCTTCTGGACCACACATGCATGTGCAACCCCCATGTGCGCCATCACACATAAGGAAAAGATAAGGTGGAACATTCAAGCCATGCTCCAGTAATACCCCAACCAGTGTCCACATACACATACCTTCTCCCTTTGGTGTGTACTACTCTCCTTTAGCATCCCCGCTCCAGTTGCTGCTACCCCAAAGCCTCTTGTTGATTTGCTAACAATGCATTGTTGACTCTTGCAAGAATTTATATTCTACTCTTTTTTTTTTAACTGCATCATTTCCTATTCTTTCAGCATCGGCTTCCCCATAATATATAAGCTCAGTTAATTCTTGTATTAAAAAAAGACCAAAAAATAGTGGGATAAGATTTCTCTTGTAAGCAGCCTCCCCTAAACCCTGCTGCCAATTTCATAGTGGGTGTTTAAGCATCTTTTTTGGGGGGAAAATGGAAACATATATAAAAGTCGAGATTTTATTACAATACATGAGCATGTACTCATCACCCAGTATCAATAGTTATCAGTATATTTTATCTTATATCACACTTACTTCCATCTATTGTCTATTCCACACGGAGAAATAGTTTGAGACAAATCCTAGCCATCATATGCTGTCATCTGCAAATACTTCAACACATATCTCTACAAAGTAACATTTTTATTAAAGAAAAACATATAAGCTTGGGACGGTTTACTACACCTGTAGTCTCAGATACTTGGTAGGCTCAAGGAAGAGATTGCTTGGGCCCTGGCGTTTGGGACCAGCTTGAGCAACATTGACTTCTTATAAATACTAAGTGAATGACCAAACCAAAAAATGTGTATACCTTGAGTACTGTTATAAAAGTTCTTAAAAATAAAACAAATTCTTAGCATTGTCAAATATCATGTTAGTGTTCACAGTTCTTCAATTGTCTCATGAATATTTTTCCTACAATTTTCTAAAGTCAAGATCCAACAAAGCTCGTGCTGGCTTAAAAAGTACGAATACTTTCTGATTTGCAAAAGGATGAATTTGAGGAAAAAGAATTATTTGGCTTTAAGAATCACACTATGTCAGCATCTAGTAATGAATATGATCCTTTCACCACCAAGTCACTCCCTTTTGTCCTTCCAAATGGTTTAATTTCAGGAATTCCTCATAAACATCTGTGGAAGTGGGAAACAAATGAAACTCGAAGTTTGACTTTGCAATGTTGAATTTTTCACAAACTAAAGAAACACTCTTCAAACAAACAAAGACAAGCACACAAAACTGGGCTGAGGGATATAGCTCTCGAGCATGTGTTTAGTGTGTATGAGAGCCTGGGTTCCACCCCCAGCATCAAAACTAAAACCAAGAGAAAATGACTCATCCACACGAATGTCCACCCATATGCATAAATGCCAATTTTAGTATGCCTAGGGAGTGTTTTGGCAAATGGAAGCAGAGAGAACACATCTGTTTTTTATTGTCACCCCCCCATAGGGTAAAAAATCGACATAATTATGTTGGCAATATAATCATGAAGGACAGCACTTTTGCATGACTTAATTAAGACCAAGAGGTTGTTGCCTTTTTACGAGTATTTTGAAGTGCATGAAAAACTTGAAACGAACTGGAAAAAGAGATTTATGAAATGGATTATTAGGTTGGCAAGAATGACACATAGCCATATGAGCACACCTCAGATCTGCTACATTTACATCAGATAAGGAAGTTTGCAGTAAGTTGCTGCCTTGAATACAGCAGGGAAATAGTGACCAAAACAGTGTGAAGATCACCAGCAAGGCATGTAGATATGCCAGAGAGAAAACATCCAGTCAAATTAAACATGGGAGTCTGGGGGTCACACCTTTGTTGCCAGGGTCTGCTCTGTTCCACTTTATTATTGGCCCATTCAAGAAGCCTTTAAAGACTGTGCACAAAATGTCCTGGTAGAGTCAAAGTAATAGGGCATACTTTTTGCATTACAGTTGTTTCAAAAGGCAGGATGGCAGATCTACTTTAAGCAATGGAGTAGTTTTGTCTGGTACATGGTTTGTTTTTTTAAGAAGGATGTTTGAGAGTGTGCTTGGGCTCAGTATGAATACAGCTAAGATGTATGAACGGCGTGTTTCTCTGTGGACACTGGAAAGAGGGCGAACTTAAGTATTGTTCCACCTCATTGCTATCTGGGGCTAAGGGCTCAAGAGAGATTTTGTGTGCATGTGTGTGTGTGTGCGTGTGTGTGTGTGTGTGTGTGTGTGTGTGTGTGTGTGTGTGTGTGTGTGTGAGTATGTGTGTGTGGGAAACTACAGGGATAATATTATAAGTGAAAATTATGAAAAGAGGGCCAAGGTAAGTGCTGTGTACAAGTAGTAGAAAGAATGATGTGGATGTTGAGGACCAGAAATAAAAAGACCTAGGGAGTGGCCTTCAGGGAGGAGCTAGTTAATATGCACCATGATGCACCAGAATAGTTTGAACACACAAATAAGAGGACATTGCTATCCTTGAAAGGAAGAGTTTCTGCAGAGGCGTGGGTCATGTTGGCAGCACATAGACTGTGAAGGGAAGATGATGAAGAAGTTAAGCAGATGAAGTAGGACATTAGAAAAGAGGCAGGGAGGATATGCCTCGTGCCTGGCACCCTGGAGGAGGAAGCACAGAGCTCAGATAGTTTAGAGATGGTGTCAGTCCTCTATTGTTGTGGTAGATCACTCTGATCAAAAGCAAGTTGGCGAGGAAAGGGTTTCTTTCAGTTTATGTATTACCACCATGGTCCATTACTGAAGAAAGCCAGGGCAAGAACTCTGGGAAGGAACTTGGAGGAGGGAGCTGATGTAGAGGCCATGGAGGAGTACAACCTACTGACTTGCTCGTCATTCTCAGCCTGCTTCCTTACAGCACCCAGGATCACCAACCCACAGGTGGCCCCAGCCACAATGGGCCCTCCTACATCAATCAGTAATTAAGAAGATATACCACAGCCTTGCCCACAGGCTAATCTGGTGGGCGCCATTTGTTTCAAGTGAGCTTCCTTCTTCCACAATGACTCTCAACTTGTGTCAAGTTGACATGAAAACTAGCCATCACAGATGGTTTCTTCAGGACTTAACTGTATAGGAGGTAGATGTTCAAAATGATAGGCCAGGACCTGGAGATACATGCCTGGAGTCCCAGCTATCCAGAGGATGAGGCAGGAAGCCTGCAGGTTAGAAGCCAATCTGGCCTACATACTGAGACCCTATCTAAAACCCATTTAGATCTCAACAAAAACAAATCAGGTTTGAGTTGGGGAGTGGATGAGAAATAAGGATACTGATTGAACAAGTGGGTTGTGGAGTCCTAGAGAGAACCATTAAGCCATCATTCCTGGCGCTGTCCAGGCACTCAGGGATGTCTCTGTGAGGAGCAGCTTCAAGAGGCAGGGCTAATAGCCCGTGTTTCTTCTGCATGTGCAATCTAGATGTAAGTGTGAATGTGCGGAATGGGGAACAGAGCAAGAAAGGCGAGGAAGAGGTCGAAAGGGAGGTAGAAGAGGAGAACAAGAGAGGCAGATGGAATATATGTGACATCAAAGCAGGAAAAGGGACTATTTCAGGCTAGGAAGAGTTATAGCAAGGGACAGAGGGAGTTCTAAGAACAAAGTGTAATTATTGTATATGTTTTAATATACACATATATGAACTGTTTTAATGTACTCTAGACTTTCCTTGCAAATAAAAATATATTTATATGGCTGTTGAGATAGCTCAATGAATAAGGGTACTTGCTGCCAAGCTGGACAACTTGAGTTTAATCTCTAGGATCTACTTGGCGGAAGGAGAGAATCAACACTCTGACATCCACAGGCATGTCATAGTACCCATGCACCTCTCCCCAGGATAGATAATTAAATATAACATTGAAAGAAAGAGAGGGTCACTAGAGCTACTTACCAGAGAAAGGCAAATGAAGTCATCACCAGAATTTACTTTGCATGTCTGCTAGCACTGGGCCAGGGAGTCTGATCTTGCTCTCCAGTCTCCACTCGGTTGAGAAGCAGAAAAGGGAGGGGCTGCCCAAGAGTAACACACTACTGCCACCTGGGGGCTGCATATAGAAACTGTAATGGTAGCTTTATGAAAGCCATTTGGAAGGGACATAATTTGAGAGGATATGACCCCCCCCTCCTTTCAAGAACCTTTTACCTCTTACTTTTGTCTCTTCAAATACCAGAATGGTTTTGTATCTCCATTATGTTTCCTTTTGCTAACATCCTCTTGTAATGCGGGGCTGTGTCTTTGTTCATTCATTCATTTATTGTTCAACAAACATTCATTTCGTAACTATAGTGTGCTTGTGCTGGATACTGAGGACACATTAATAAACAAAAGCAGATGTATACCCCCAGGGAACTGTATTTCAGTGTAACTGTAAAGGTGTGTGTAGGAGTCGAGGTGGAGGGTGGAGAATTGAACCAAGGGCCTTGTGCCTGCCAGGCAAATGCATGACCACTGAGCATCTCTCCAACCTCCATTGTTTTAGTGTAGAAATGCCATGAGGGAAAGTGAGAGCAGGTAATGGGGGAGCCTCACCTGCTTTCGGAGATTTAATTCTTAAGCTGAAATGTGAAGGATCGGTGGGAATCAGGAAAATGCTAACTGTTCTAAAAAAAAAAAAAAAAAATTCAAAGACACCAAGTCCTAGAAAAAAAGGGCCCATCTTCCCGAGTCTTCTGCATCGGAAAGATTCACCCCTTCACACAGGGCAGTTCTTTAGACTATATTCACTTCTGGATTGCCCTGTAAATTAAAATGAAAACTGCATTTACAACATTTACAGCAATCAACAAACTAGGAAACCTAGAAATAAGAGACAATGCCTACTAAAAAGACATCTTATGTCTACAAATTAGACTACCCCATCAAAAAGGAATAAATGAAAACAAACAACTCTCAAAATGCTATGCTTTAGTATAATTATTGTTTTGAAACAAACCAAAACAAGTTTTGCTTTTTTTTCTTTTCAGAAATAAATTTCAGCCAGGCACGATAGTGCACACCTTTAATCCCAGCACTTGTGAGATAGAAGCTGGCAGATCTCCATGAGTTCAAGGCTAACCTGGTCTATAAAGCGAGTCCAGGACAGCCAAGGCTACACAGAGAAACCCTGTCTCAAAAAATGAAAAGAAAGAGAAAAGAAAGAAAGAAAAGAAAGAGAAAGTCAAAGACAAAGAAAAAGAAATTTCATTACATAGACCAGGCTGGCCTCAAATTTATGACCACTATATGTCAGCTTTCCAAGTGCTGATATTATTGTCCTATACACTCCATTGAACTGTAGCACAGTGTCTTAAATATTCTAACATGTCAAGTCTGGATTTAAAAATATCAAGATATACAAATCTGCCTTTCAGAGTCCTCACTAGTAAAACAGAGATGATAATATTAGACACAGAGGCCAGGGGTGTAGCTCAGTGCTAGGACACTTCTCTAATATGCACGGGAGCCCGGGTTCCAGGAGCATAAAACAATAGCTACATCTTTAGAGCATATTTTTGAGGTACCACTTGAGAACAGCTTACAGTCTAGTGCACAGTAAGCAAATAATATATGCCACGCTTCGCAGCTGTTTATAGGAAGAGCTAGGGAAATAGCTGGCTGATGGAATATCAAGGTTGTTTCAATACAGTGCAATGGCAAAAGTGTTACTTCAGATGCTCAAGGGCCCATCCTGGCCTTATAAATGGTTAGCAAAACAAGGACTAATGAATCGAGCTTATTAGATCATGTACAATTACCTGGTTTGCAGAAGTACACACACAGAAAGAAACCTCCATAGCCCATACATATAAGAGATACTGTCATATCTCTAAGGTCCTGCTATCTAGCTCAGGCTGACCTCAAAGTCCTGATCCTTTTGCTTAAGATTGCTCAGTGCTGGGATTTCAGGTGTGCTCCTCCACATGCAAGAAATTATCCAGTCCCTGCCTCAATAGAAAGGCATCCCTTATTTTTTTAAATACAAGGTAATGCTTTGGGTAATAGACATCTTTAATTTTTTGATCAATCCATCACATCCCGCATATGCCTGCCCACTAACCTTCTTTCTGTCCTGTCGATCCAAACAGAACACTCCATGCCCACGATAGCTGAAAATGGAGGAAGGACTGGAGATTACAATATTGCAGCATCAGCGCTAAATTTCCTGGATTTGGTCATGGAGTTATCTAGAAACATGTCCCTTTACTTAAGAAATATACAAATATGCTGAAGACTAAAGTGGCATGATATAGGAAGCTTGGCCACTCACAGCTCTGAATAAAACCTCAGTAAGCAAGTGGGGAGATGGAGTGATAAATCTGTCAGATTGATCAATACTGGAAAGGTCTGGAAAGACACATGGAAATACTTGGTCTCATCTCGAAGCTCTTCAGTAACTTTGAAATTACTTTTTAAAAGCAAAATCTATAAAGACCTTCCTCTGCTATAGGTTGAGAATCTTTTGCCACATTTATTCCGTTTCTCTATTTCATTCACTTATCCTTCGTTCTTTCACGCTTTAACTGATAGTGGCTGAGCATCCGCCAGGCCTTAAACTAAGCATTGTGAGTACAGCCCAGAAAAAAAAAAAAGTCGATTTTATCTACTCTGGTGTCACTTGGAGGTACTTGTGGACAATCCAGTTGTTTCAAAATAGCTCGTTCTAATGTGAGACAACTATAGAGGAAGGATGGGTGTGAGGGGAGCTGGTGTGAGACTGCTTAGTCAATGTTTCTGGACCTGGCAAATGGCTCCACAATCTACCATTGTAAGGATGCAAAGGGCAGCGAGCCAAAGAGATGAACACTCCTTTATGAAAAATCTGTCAGTTGAGAGGAAGGATGTATAAGTCTCCCCAAGCATTTGACAAGCTGCTCTGTCTGCTCCCTTGAGTGTCACAGAGCATTGGAAAGAGATTGCCTGGATTTGAATGACAGCTGCTGTGTCCCAGAGAAGTAATTGTGAAAGAAGAATGAATAGACTTGATGCCTCCGGGGAGGTTGAGATCAATCATCAGGAGACGCCTAGCCAATGCCTGAGACACAGGGCCCCAGCTCCTGTCCTGCTACAGCCATTATCCTTCATTCATCCCAGTTATATGCACTGACGTAGTCATGGCAACCCGACTCTGTGCTGCACGATTTCAGTCCTGAGAACAGAAATTCCAACAAGAATCATGCCAGTTTCTCCAGGAGGATTTGCCATACAGTCTAGATTAGAAAACCTGAGGATTAGAGTCACCATGCATCCCCTCCCTCCAAATAGCCACTCAATATGAAGAGGGACTTGAAGGTCAAGTTAAGGATGAACTTGAGAATCTTATTACCTAAAATGCAATAAGCCTTCAACATATGGAGCCTATTGTTTTTGTCATCATTTACAAGTGGGCTGGGTAAGGAAAACATGTAGCTTGAGGCCATTGGGTAGGTTTTCTTCAGGACATTGTCATGGGACAGGTACAGGGCTCAAAACGGAAGGGGATAAATACATTTTCTCCCCTATCTCAAAGGTCTGCTAATTTCAATCACCTGGTACTTTAAATAGTCAATACTAAAATGTAGTGCATGCATTTTATTTATTCATTCATAGCCTCACAGTTTTGGTTATTACAATGAGGCTTTTCATAGTGTTTCATCTCTATGTCCTCATTTGACCCTTATGATGATTCAATGACATAGGTGCTAATGTCTCTGGTTTATAGATGAGGGAGCTGGTTTATCCAGATCTATGAGTAGAGATGTGTGTGTGTGTGTGTGTGTGTGTGTGTGTGTGTGTGTGTGAGACATATGTTCACATGTATGTGCTTGCACATTTGAGCATGTGTGGAAAATGTGTGCATGTGCACATGGAAGCCACAGCTGAAATTGTGTGTTTTCTTCCATCACTCTGCACGATATTTTGTTTTAAACACAGTCTCTTGCTGAAGCCAGATTGTGTAGCTAGCCAGCTTCCCATAGAGACCATCCACCTCTGTCTCTTTAGTGCTGGGATTATATGTAGCTTCCACCCCTCCATGGCTTTTTTATGGGTTCTGGGTATCTGAACATGTCCTCCCAACACTATGAATGGGAGTTTTTGAAGTACCTAGCTCTGTGATTTTATAGTAAATAAATCCCAAAGGGTTATTTACGCTTCTGTCATCCAGGTCAGCCAAGGAGGAGCTCTACTTTACATTTTCTGAAGTGCCAACCATGTGGATTTAGTTGGATTTTACCTGGTCCCCTTCTACTGTGCACTCCTGCGTTCAAAGACCTAGGGCAGAAGAAACTGGTGACATAACAGTTGTGAAAAACAGGATCCTAATGAGGGATTTGATCTGCTGTCACCCAAATATAGTTTCCTGTGGTCCCTGTGAGGCATACACTTCCTCTGACCTGGAAATTCTTTTTTTATAGGTCTGCCAGCCGCTGTCTCTCAGATTGTTGAGATTATAGTGTGTGCCACTGTGCCTGGCTGAAAAGAGTTTTCTAATTGATGTATCTCTGTGTGGGTTTGTGCACGGGTGTAGTGCCCATATTGGCCAGAAGAGGGCACCCAATTCACTGGAGCTGGAGTTACAGGCAGCTGTAAGACACCTAATGTGGGTGCTGGGATCCAAATTCAGCTCCTCTGGAAAAACAGTAGGTGCTTAACCACTGAGCCATCTCTCCAGCCCCAGACCTGGACTTCCTACCATTGCATTCCCTGAATTTGGCCGGACTTTAAAAACCTGCTAGAAGAGAGCAACTTCTAGGGACACCTATTTACTAGGATATATAGCACAAGAGATTTAGGCTTGCTCTTCAATGACACACTCTTACTATACAAATCTCCTAGTATTCAAAGTGCATGGGTTGAGGATGTACTTTCTCCACATTAAGTCACATACTGTTATATTTTGGGTTTAAATGCCTCCCAAAGCCTATGAATTCAAAGCTGGTCTTTAGCCTATGGCATTATTGAGAGGTGGTGGAAGATTTAGTAGGTGAGGCCTAGAAGACAGAGGCTAGGCCATTGGAGGCATGCTGTTGGAGACATGCTCCTTTCTGCTTCCTGGTTACCAAGGGGCTTACATTCATGATAGCATCAATCAGTGCTTTCTTCCTGTTGGCTTTTCATTGGTAGATGATCATTTGATTTGGCATTTGGATTTCATGTGGGGGCAAACATTAATATGTAGCTATGAATGTTATTATACAAATTGTGTGTGTGAGGATGTGACTGGGTGTATATGTGTGTGTGTGAGTGCGTGTATGAATAAGTGACCGTATGTATATGAGTATGTGAATGTGTGTGTGTGTGTGTGTGTGTGTGTGTGTGTGTGTGTGTTTGGGTATTCATCCAGAAGTTAGATTACTGCATCATATAGTATTTCTATGCTTAACTCTGAAGAAATTCCAGGCTGTCTTCTGAAGTGACTGTGCCATTTTACATTACCATTAATTCCCTCATATCTTTGCAAAGTCTTGTTTTTTATTAAAGCCATCCCAGTAGGTGTAAAGTTGTACCTTATGGTGTTTCAATTTACATTTCCCTGATGTCTAGTGATGCATGCATCCTTTCAAGTGGTTACTGGCCATTTGCATATCATCTCTGGAGAAATATCTAGTCAATGTTTTGCCAAACTTTAAATTGGATTCTTGTCTTTCTGTTATTGAGCTGTAACACATGTTATAAATGCTAGATAAAAATCCCTTATCAGGTGCGTGATTTGCATATGTCTTCTTTTATTTATGGATTGCCTTTTACTTTTCCTGACAGCAACCTGAGATACACGAAGGATTTTTGTTTCTTATTTATACTTTAGTGTCACATCTATGAATGCTTTGCCTAATTCAAGGATACAAAGATTGTCAGTTGAATTTTGCACATGGTGTGGAGTTGTGGTCCAAATAATAATAATATTTTTATCATAATAGTTATTACTACTACTACTACTACTATTTTGCATGTGGGTATTTCATTGTACTGTGTAGGTCACCAGGTTTGGTGGCAAATGCCCTTACCCACTAACCCAGCTCACTGTCCCAAAGGGAAAGCATTCTTGTTATTTTCATTCCTTTGTATTCTATTACTGTCTATACCTTTTAAATAGGCTTGGGTTTGCCTTTTTACTTTCTTTCCTTTTCCTCTTTGGACACTGAGATGGATGCTTGACACTTTAGCTTTTGGGGTGCCATCATTGTCAAAGACTTTCTCTATCTAAGCCCCACTTTAATTGGCCTCCTCAAGGCTTGATTATTGTTAGGTTAAAAATATTTACAGTTCTACTGTGATTATTTAACTCATTGTTATTTCTGGATGTGTGTCTTGGTTTCTAACTATACCAACATTTTCCAGTTAACTTGCTGTTGTTAATTTAGTTTGACATTTATTTGCATTATGATCAGACCCCAATTGTTTGAAATTTGCTGAGCTCTCCTCTTAGGTCGGGCTTTGTGAATGTTCTGTATGTGAATGTTGCCGCAGTTGGCTACAATGTTCTGTACAGTAGATATTTATTATGTTAAGTTACAAGTCATGCAGTTCAGAGTATCAGTATCTCTGCTTTTATTCATCCCATCCACATTTCTTTCCCATCCCATCCACCTTTTCTATCCCAACCAACAAAGAAACTGGACTGTAGATGTAGTTTGGCAGCTGACTGCATGCTTGCTTGTGCATGTGTGAGGCCTTTAGCTCAATCACCAGCAGTAAAATAAACATGAATGACCCAAGAACTGGCAGAATCTGTTGTTAATTTTCCTAAAACTTCCTCTCTTGTTTAGAAATTTACATCCTTTTGCTATTATGTTAATAGTCACATTCAAGTAATTGCTCCCTTATCAGACTAAAATGCCTATAAATAACAAAGTCATTTCTGATATAACACAAGGCTCTTAGAAAACTGGAATTCTTTTTATGTCCTTCATGATGACTTTCCATAGTGTATAATAGTTTTCTTTTAAGAGGCAGATTACAGGGGCTAGAGACAAAGCTGTGGTTAAAAAGTGCTTCCTCCTCTTCCAGAGGACCTGAGTTCAATTTCTAGTAATCACAACTGCCTGTAATTCCATCTCTGGGGTCTCTAACACCTGCGGCTTTGGAGGACACCTGCACTCATGTGCATGTTCCCCCACACAGATACACACAAAAACAACTTCTCAAAATGAATCAAAATGGAGTTTTTTTATCTATGTTTTTCGATGCCACATTTTTCACCAGTGCTTGTTTGCGTTGCCCCTGTACTATCACTTTCCTTGTGTTTCATTCATTTGTACATCTTGTTACCCTGAGATCAGTCCCTCCTGTGTAAATCTTCAGAATTTCCACCAATGAGATATACTGATGAAAACCTCACTGTTTTTTTCTAAAAATATATTGATTTTCTGAATATTATCATGACTGCTACTGCCCTGAAGGCATCAGATTACAATAGGCAGATAGGCAGGACTCCCATAAGCCTTATAAGAAGTGCCCATCAGCACTCAGCTTCTTTGATGGGTTCATATATCAATCTCAGTAGAGTTGCTGAAATTCTTCAAAATAGACTATGAATGGAAAACCCCTGCCTCAGAGCACAAAAGCAGCCAAAGGCAGTTATTATTTTTAATGAACACTTTATTTCTTAACCTTTAGGGCATGAAGCTTTAATTTCTATGGTTGGAAACTAAATATGGCTCTTTTTGAGTCCTCAGAGCCCTTATAATTGGAAACCCCTTCCTCTAGACCTTTGCTCACAACCCAAGACCAGGGATAAGATATAATTTCTATGAAATTTAGGCCACTTTAGCAAGTGTTCTTCCCAGCCACGCATGAAGAGACCCTGCTGTTCTTCTGGTGAGCTATCCCAGGATCTTTGTATGATCGTCGTTTAGAAAAAAAAAAAATCAATGTTTTGATATGTAGTCTTTGCCTATTTTGATGCTCCCAGGACCCACTGCATACCACCAGATATGGTGATGAACCTAATTCAAAGGCAGAAGAAAGAAGATTCTGCTTAGAGGCCAGATTCTGGTGGCATAGTGCTGGGACACAGAAACAAAAGCCAGTGAAGCCAAATCTAGGAGAATAAAAGTCATCTTAGAGCGCAGTGAACAAAAACCAGAAAAATACCTCCACCAGCTGCTGCCAGCCTTCCCCAATTGTGTGAGGTGAGCAGCTTGTCTTAGGCTTTTATTTAGGCTGTGAAGAGACACCATGACCAAGGCAACTCTTATAAAACAAAGCATTTAACTGGGGCTTGCAGCTCAGTGTTCTCTTTTTTTCTCCCCAGGATAGCCAGCCTGGGGGCCTTGCTTACAGTTTCAGAGGGTGTGCCCATGACCAGCACAGAGAGGAACAAGACAGCAGGCAGGCCGGCCTGGTGCTATAGCTGTAGCAGAAAGCTTAGATCTGATCCACAAGCAGCAAGCAGAGAAAGCAAGACTGAACATAGAGAGGGCTTTTGAAACCTCAAAGCCTGCCCTCAGTGAAAAACCTTCTCCAACAAAGCCACGCCTCCTAGTCCTTCCTAAACAGTTCTAACAACTAAGGACCAAGCATCCAACTATATGAGCCTATGAGGACCACTCTCACTCACATCACCATACAGCCCATCTTCTCTATGCCTCCAACATGATGCTGCTCTTTCTTTGGGGCCAGTGAAGCTAAATCCAAGAGAAGAAAAGTCATCTTAGAGCCCAGAGAAGAGCAACAACACAGCAACTGAACTGAAAAAAAAAATACAAGAGTTTGATGGGTGGCAGAGCTCTAGCACTGTCATTGGGGAGTCTAGTCACATTGTGGTCTGTTGCATTTCCAACGCAGACTCTCACACAGCTCAGGCTGTTGTTGAACTGACTATGACAACCAAGATGATCTTGAATTTGTGATGTTCTTGCCCTACACCTCTCACGATCTAGGATTACAGGCATGTCTCAGCATGTCTGGCCTAGCCTGGGTTTTATTTCACTTATACGAAGGATGAAGATGATATAGGAAGATATTACAGGGATTTTTAAATAAGCACTAGTGGCCCAGACCAATTAAAAATTTATGTCTTAGAAAAATATACAGTCTGTAGTAATATTTGTATAGCCCTCCCTAGTCTCTTCTGGAATCTCTGGCTCCTGGCCATTCTCTAAAGCTCTTCAGCCTCCTCCTGGCTTCTGAGTGAGACAAGAGCTCATAGCTCAGGGATTCTGGGGGCTTATAGCATCAAGAATCCCTCTCTGGTTGCTATAGTTGCAGCAGCAGCTGGATGTCTGGGCCCGGAGGCGCAGGCTTTATCAGCTCTTGGTGTTACAAGCTCAGTCTGCTGTATCTGTGATAAAGACCACAAGTAGGCAATAAAAGGCCATCTAGGGGGAGGTGTTTATTTGGCTTGATGTTGCAACATCAGGGAAAGGACACCAGAGAAACCTCTTGGGCTAAGCTGACAACACTGAGCAAAAACCTGATGGCACTGCTAGGAAAGGCACAGGACACACTTAAGCTGAAATTCTAATTCCACCAATCATAGTCTTGCATATTCAAAGCTCCCAGGTCTACCAGCCTTGAGCTTTACATATGCAGTGGCCACAGGATTTATTCATAAACGTCATATTATACTAATCACAGGGGTTCCCTCCAGGCCCCCCTCCCCCCTCCAGTGCAGAGTGAGGTATTCTTGCCAAGAGGAGGAATGGAGTCTTCCAAATCCCTGCAAGTTGCCTGGAGAAGTTGTCTGGAGAAGTTGCCTGGAGAGCTAGGCCTCCTGAAACAGGAGTGGTGCTTTCCCCCCAAAGTACCTGTGCTTACAGCTAGGATGGGCTTTCCTTGGAGGAACAAGGGTGGTCAAAGTAGATGGACTGCCTTGAGTGTGATCTGGCTGTTATCACAGGGACCAGTTGGCTGACAACTCCCACTTCAAGGCCGACAGGCACAGTGGCTCATGGCTCTAATAGCAACAGTTGGGGAGCTGAGACAGGAGGATTGCCACTAGCCCCAGGTCAGCCTGGGCTATATTGAGAGTTCCAGACCAGCTTGGGATATAGTGTGAGACTGTCTCAAAGCAACAATAACAACAAAACGAATGAAATGAAGAAGAAAGATAAAAACAGTAACTAACTCCTGACCATGTGCCCTTAGGGAGACCTGGGCCCTTCTCCTTATTCACACCTTAGAATCAAGTACGTTGTCAGTTCAAAATATAAAACACAAAGTTGTGCCCTAAGTCCCTAAGTAACCCACAATCCCCTAGAGCTGGGATCCAAGAATCTGCCTGCATTCCTAACAAGATCCCAAAGATTCTTTTTAAAATTTTCATATATATTGAATCAGAGTCTCATGTACATCCCAGGCTGGTCTTGAACTCCCTAAGTAGCTAAAGCTGGCCCTAAATTCCTGATCCTCCTATACACCTCTCCCAAGGGTAGTGACTGCTGGAATGAGCAACCAGAGGCGGCTTCAAAATAATTCTTTTAACAGGGTCTTATGGAGCTCAGACTGGCCACGAATTCTGAGAGTTTGGATTACAGAGGTGCACTGTCTTGCCCAACTGCCCAAACGTTTCTGAGGCAGGCAGCTAAGGAGCCTAACATCTCCCTCCTTTGACTGTTTTACCTGATTTGGGCTACATCTTTGTCATACATACATACCTGGCCTTAAGACACAATACTGGGCCAAGACAGAGAAGGAAAGGCAGAAAGGAAGAGTAGAGGGAAAGAATCAGGAGCCCAGGGGTGCCATGCAAATTAGCTCTCTAAACTAGCCTTGCCTCACTGGCTACCTGAGCCTGTTGCATTCCCCCCCCCACCCCACCCCCACCCCCGCCTCCGCTTCCTCCCTCCCGTGCTTCTGCCTACCAGGACCCTTGGGCTTCGGAACGCTTGGAACCGCCCTGGCACTCCACTGATTGGCTCCGCTGGCCCGCTCGTCACACTCTTTGTGTCGTTAGGCAGCTGATAAAAGCACTGCAGCTGCCCTGGGAACTGCGCTACTCTATTCCGGTTACCTCTGGGTAGGTGGCTGGGTAAAGCAGCCCTTTCTGGTAGCTTCGGGTCGCCTAGCGGCTTGGGAGGCGCCAGCACTTTTCTTCTGCAGGGCGACGGGATTAAAAGGCAGAATCCATAGCCGAAGGGATCGCAACCGCCGCTGGCCACCAGCAGATCGCAGGTTTAAAACGTTGGGGGGTGGCGGAGACGGGATTCCTTGGTGTGGAGAGGGGAAATAAGGCGGGGGTGGGGGTGGGGATCGGCGGGTACGAGGCGGCTCCTTGCCTCAGAATCGGCAATCGTGAAGCTGGCGAAGGAGTATTTGCATGGCCTGGCCACATTGGGATTGACCTGGAAGAAGCCACTTGGTAGGGTTTGCCTGGCCAGGAAAGGGGTTGGGGAAGAGGCCCCCTGGGGGATGAGGGAGAAGAGATTATGTTTGCCGCGAACCCCCTATGCATCTCCTCTAATTTCTCTGAGCACTGTAGGGGTGGGTGTGTCCAACTCTTCTCTTTCTCGATAGCAGTCCATCAAAGCAGAATCTGAACTCGAATTTGGTGCCTCTGATTGTGGAGCTGGGTAGGCTGATGGTGTCTCCGGGTGCAATGCGTGGTTTGGGGGGAGTCGGGGAAGGTGGGATATCATTTTGGATTGTGTTCAGAAGGTGGGAGGGGGGATTTTCTGCCTGGTGACAGCAGAAGTGGGCGGGAGGAGAGAGCGGGGTGGGAGGGAGTATCAGGAGGACGATGACGACGGAGTCTGTTTCTGACCCCTCCCTTGTCTTCTCTGGTGTGGCGCAGTTTTGATGTCCTGAGTACCAGGATCTGCGACCCCCCTGTTGACTTAGGTCGGTCAATTGTACCCTGGAAACAAGCTTTCTTACAAGAGGACACAGGTTGCAGAGGCAAGAAATACTCCACTTTCCCAGCTGGTGTAAGAACCTGAGAAATCACGGGGACCTGGTGGGGTGGGGAGTGTGTGGTCAGAAAGCTTTGAGAGGGGCGTGTGATCGAGACCAGAGATTGTGACCTTAACGAGGTCTCTTTTTTTTAACCTCTGCGAATTTGTGACCACTGTGCTTTATTTTGACAGCCCACACACCATTAAATCCAGAATCGAAGCAACAGTTGTGCTTCCTTTCGCAGGACTGGCGGGAGGGTTTGGATGACGTGGCTGTAAAAAGCACAGGGTCTGTAATTAATCTCCTCCTGGTATTTTTAGAACAGTGGACAGATATTTGGGTGATCGGGGTACACTAATTACAGCTGTAGCCTGTTCCCTTATTAATCCCCCCCTCCCATTTTCTTTTTTGCAGCCCCTACTGAGATTGGAGCCGGCTGCACCCAAAGGAAGAGAAGGCGTTTTGCTTTGTGTTATCTAAACCGCCCTGAGCATCTTGTATTGAGATATCCTATCACTGTTGTCAGGCATGGCTAGCATCCTTGCACGTATGGGTAACAGTCGGGGGCAGAATTCACCCTTGCCACCTTGGGCTCATTCCATGCTGAGGTCCCTGGGGAGGAGTCTTGGTCCTTTAATGGCCAGCATGGCAGAGAGAAACATGAGGCTGTTCTCTGGGAGGGCAGAGCCAGCCCCGGGGGAAGAAACCTTTGAGAACTGGCTGAGCCAGGTCACCAGCGTCCTGCCTGATTGGCATATGCCTGAGGAGGAAAAGGTCAAGCGCCTAATGAGAACCCTTAGGGGCCCTGCCAGGGAGGTCATGCGTTTGCTCCAAGCTGCCAATCCCACCCTAAATGTGGCAGATTTTTTGCGGGCAATGAAACTGGTCTTTGGGGAGTCTGAGAGCAGTGTGACAGCCCATGGTAAATTTTTTAACACTGTTCAGGCACATGGAGAGAAGCCGTCTCTATATGTGATCCGGTTAGAGGTGCAGCTGCAGAATGCTATCCAGGCAGGGGTCTTTGCAGAGAGAGAGGCAAACAAGGCTCGTTTGCACCAGCTCCTTGTAGGGGCTGAGCTGAGTAGAGACCTTCGACTCAGGCTTAAGGGTCTCCTCAGGATGTATGCAAATGAGCCAGAGCACCTTCCTGATTTCCTGGAGTTAATCAGGATGGTCCGGGAGGAAGAGGATTGGGATGACACTTTTATGCAAAGGAAGCGGCCCAGAACATCTGAGTCAGTGATGGAGAGGGCACTCAGCCCTGTGGCATTTCAGGGCTCCTCACCAATAATGATCAGCAGTACTGACTGCAACGTGATTGAGATAGATGACTCTCCTGATGATTCAGATGAAGATGTCATCCTGGTGGAGTCTGGGGACCCACCACTGCCGTCCTCAAGTGCCCCTTCCTTCCTAGGCAGGGCTGTATCTGAGGACCAAGTGCTGGTCATTGAGTCCCCCAACATTCCTGAGATTCAGTTTCCTTCTACCAGCAGTGGTTCGGGGCGCAAAAACAATAGTTTTGGGGAGCTGCGTAGAACCAGGAAGCGAAAACATACAGTTCACTGTTCCCATTGTGGTGAGGAGGGCCACTCAAAAGAAACCTGTGACAATGACAATGACAAAGCTCAGGTTTTTGAGAATCTGATCATCACCCTGCAGGAGCTGACACATACAGAGGAGGAAAGGGCAAGAGAGGCTACTGGAGAGCCCATTGGCCCCTCTGAACCACAGTAAGATGCTAGCTATACTCCAGCCTTAAATGAACCCTTACCTGTACTCAAAGTTCAATGATGGAAAAGTTGGGGGGGGGACAGACTGACTTCTAATTGCATGAATAAATCCACAAAGTGGCTTTCTTTTGGGGTGGAGAAAGGGTCTTGAGTACCAGTACAGTAAAGAGAGATGGCCTGACCTATGCTGTCATTCCCTTTCCTTATTGCTTAAGAGTCTATTTTCCGTGTGAACCTATCTCCTTGGTGGCTTTATTCTCTTTGTGAAAGTGGTATTGTTCATTGTTCAATCTTCAAGTAAGAAAGGAAGTTGTTAAAAGTACAAATTACAAAAAAAAAAAAAAAAAAGTACAAAGTACCCCAAACGTTCTACCTTGTGCAACAAGTGTCAGCCCTTTGGTGACTATCCTTCTAAATATTTCTCTATACCTATGTTCGTAGATAGATATGTGTATAGACAAAAGTGATCAAATATAAGTGTTGTTCTATATGCTGTATTTTTCCACCAAAATGAATGTTGTGGCCTTCTTTGTCAATAAATAAATGCATATATGTCAGCATCTACCTGAATGTCTCTGTAGTATTATTCTAAGGCACAAAGGAAAAATAAAAAATAGTAAGAAGGTATAAAGGGGTGGAATTACCCTCTGAAGTGTTTTTTTTTTTTTTTTAACAAACTTTTGATTTGCAGAAAAGAAAAAAGCCAGGCCTGGTGGCCTAAGTTTTTAATCCCACCTACGTGGGAGACTGGAGCAGGAGGATCTTGAATTCAAGGTCTGCTTGAGCAACAGAGTGAGCTCAAAGCCAGACTGGGAAAGCTACTTAGACCTTTATTAAAGTTAAAATAGGGAGGGGAACAGGGCAGAAGAGAGGGGAAGATGGGAACAGGAAGATAAGAGTGAGGGGATTACAATCAAGATGCAATGTAAATAAATTATAATAAAAAACAAAAAGTAATAAAATAAAAGTGCTGGGGCTGTAGCACAATGACAGAGCAGTTGTTTATCATACATAACACTCTGGGCTCGATCCCTGTCACACACACACACACACACACACACACACACACACACAAAAGAAAGAATACAGAACACTTATTTAATGTACATAAAGCTCGCTCTCTCTCTCTCTCTCTCTCTCTCTCTCTCACACACACACACACACACACACACACACACACAGAGAGACAGAGAGAGAGAGACAGACAGAGACAGAGACAGACATGCACGCAGAGAGAGAGAGAGAGAGAGAGAGAGAGAGAGAGAGAGAGAGAGAGAGAGAGAGAGAGAGAGAGAGAGAGCGCACTTGTTTGGTGTGCATAAAGCTCTAGGCTTAACCCCCACCCCACCTCCCAACAGAAGAAAGAAAAAGAAATAGGCTAAATAAATCTCCCACAGCAAAAGATCCCTTTGCCACAGCTGACTGATTTTCTTCCCCCATAGAGCCAAATAATCGCCTTTACTGATTGACAAATCTTCACTGCTTTCTTCTCTCATATTCCAGAGGAGTCTACTGGAGGAGAAGTCCAGTGCTGAGGTAGTTCCAGTGATTGAACTCCTGCTCATATTGGGAAGGGTATTTTGCCCTTTGGGTAGCATCTTCAAGTTTCTGCTGTTGCTGCTAGGGGTCCTGGTCTCTTCTGTGGGTTGACACTACCCTCGGCTGCCTCCATGATTTAGGAACCGAAGAGAGTTGTTGCTTTAACGTCAGTGGGCTCTGCTTCCAACAGGCCCAATTCGCATCTGGTAAACTATAGGACATAGGAGTTCAAGGACCCCAAACCCCAATTCAATATAAGATCACTTCCAATCCAATCTGTTCACAGAGAGGCAGTGAACCACACCCTACTTGTCAGGCCAAGGCAGCATGGAGAGAGAAATGGACTCATACATGTGAGTCCCCGAGAGTTTGTCATGTAGGAAATAGGGGCCTCACATATCTAAGAGGGTAAGAATACGCAGCAGTAGGAACTTGCTGTGTCAGTTGAGAAGCAAGGAGCCCTATTAGTCAGGGGACAGGGGTGAGGGAAAGAAGGCTAGTGAGACACACATGGAGATTGACAGGAACAGAAATGCTGGTAGGAATAAAAAACATTAGGTTTCATGCAGAAACCTGGCTTTTGTTAACCAATCGTGGCCCAGATTTGTCTCTGAGGCAGGTGTTTGTGGTGATCATTTTGCTAGCACTTCCTGGTCCAACTTAGAAGAGACAGGAGGTCTTTGTTCAGAACCTGCCTTCAAGTATTCCTTTTCCTAGGACCATCTCCTCAGCCCTTCCTAGTTTCTTGCTCTTGCTCCAGCCCAGGACCCTACAATCTGTCCTCACAATCCCTGTCACCCCTGTTCCCTGGAGCCACACTCCCCAGCATTCATTTTTTTATTTTTAAAGCCTTAGCTTTTGACCACTCATGGCCAGAGGGAAACTGCTTCTGAGCCTTTAGTTTAGAAGTCAGTCTTAAACAAAGATTTAAGATGGCCAGCCCATGCCTCCCTCCAAAGCACCTGTGAGTTCCTGGCAGTCACCTCACTCTCCAGAGCTGGAGAGGCGACTGGCTGTGCTCCTAGGAGGAAGCTGCTCAGGTTTCTTGGTCTCCTTCAGCCACAAGAGCTTCCGACATCCCCCCAGTTTGCACTAGTCTCAACTTAATGTCCACCTGCCCCTCTGTACATTCTCTGTATTAGTTACTTTCCTTACTGATGTGACCAGGTTCATTTTAGCTCACAGTTGGACAGCCCAGTTCATCATGGAGGAGGAGGCATGGCAAGCTAGGAGCATGGGCCAGTTGGCCCCACTGAACCTTCAGTCAGGAAACAGAAAGGGACCAAGGCTGCTGCTCCTCTTGCTTTTTCCTTTTTAATTCAGTCTGGGACTTCAGCCCATGGGCTGGATGGTACCACCCACATGCAGGATGGGTCTTCCTTCTGCAGTTGAACTTTTTTTTTTTTTTTGGAAAGACAATCCCAGAGATGTGCTTGCATAGTGATTCTAAACCCAGTCAAGCTGACAGTGAAGATTCGCGCCTCACGACATCCCCTGAGGAGCATCTGTCCCCAATGTCTAGCACGCGTTAAAAAAAAAAAAAGGTCTCATGCTCCAGATCAACTTTGCTCAATTTCACTCTCCAAATAGTTGTTGAATGATTTGCCCAAGGACACAGATTATGCTGCTGTCATTGTTTTCTGGCCCCAGGCAGGGTAAAAACACAGAAAGGAAAAGAAACAAATCCTGTCTGTCCATGGCCCTCCTTCTCATGGGAGCTAGAGTAATACACAGAAAATCTGTTCTGGGATCCCCTGGCTGTAGCCTTTCTCATTCCCCTCCCCAGGCTCTCTGCTGTACACAATCAATTTTTTTTAAATTTTTGCTGACCTGACCTCTCTCTCTCTCTCTCTCTCTCTCTCTCTCTCTCTCTCTCTCTCTCTCTCTCTCTCTCTCTCTCTGTGTGTGTGTGTGTGTGTGTGTCTGTCTGTCTGTCTGTCTCTTTCTCTGTCTCTCTCTCTATGTCTCTGTCTGTTTCTCTGTCTCTCTGTCTCTGTCTGTCTCTCTGTCTGTCTGTCTCTCTCTCCCCTCCCTCCCTCCCTCCCCCCCCCCCTCTCTCTTATGAGACACTAGCCTTTTCTTTATAGAATAAAAATTGGATATCTGGGCATTCAAATGAGACCACTGTGATTACTAAATGAGAGTGATTAGGCTGTCCAGGATATAATACCCTTCCTTTCAAGCTATGGGCTTGTTCTCTCCCTTCGACTTCCACCCTCAATAGTCGCTATGGGCTGAAAATGGCTTTTTGTCTTGTCAGAAGCATCTGGCCTCTGAGTGGCCTTTTATATTGTCTCCCTCTTTCCTCGCATCCCTTGGTTTCCATGACACCCTTCTCTCATGGCCCTCTCCTCTTCTGGCCTTTTTGCTACCGTATTCTGTTTGTATTGTATCGTCTTTTTCTTTGTGGTCTTTTATAATCATAATAAAGCTAGAAGAAATATCACCCCTGAGATTTTTGAGAGTTTGCCATGGTAAAGCAGTATGAAGCTCTTTCCATACGTCAGTTCCTTTAACCTTCACATCAATCTTATAAAACGGGCTAGACCATAATCTCACTTCTCTGATGAGGAAACAGGCTGGACATCTCAGAAACTCACCAGGAAACCCTAACCTGGGATTATGGGGTCTGTAAGCTGGGCAGATAGACATCAGTTTCTAGGGCAGTGTTTCTCAACCTGTGGGTTGCCACCCCTCTGAGGGCCAAACAACCCTTTTACAGGGGGTCACTTAACACTACCGGAAAAAATATAGATGCTTACATTGTACTTTATAACACTAAACAATTACAGCTTTGAAAACCAATTTTATGGTTGGGGGTCACCACAACGTGTGGAACTGTCACAGCATTAGGAACAGTGAGAACCACTGCTCTAGGGTGCTCTGAAGCCTGAACCCCTTTCCTTGACTCATGGGTTTGCAGCACCCTGGCATGTAGTATGTCTCTTCACATGCAAGGAAACGGAGGCTTGGAAGTCCTGCTGTTAGTAGATGTGTTTTGAATATGAAATTAACACAGGGCTAACCCATTATAGGTTCTGGGGACATGGCAGTGGCTGAGTTAGAATGTGTTACATAATCTGCTACAGAAGGAAGGAGAGAAGCAACTGACAGAAAATGCAGTCACTGCTTTGCTGTGCTTACTTACTGTTCATTTGAGGGTGTAACAGTCAGACTAGAACTACACTGAGTTTGGCTCCTGGCAGACATAGTAGTGTTCAGGAATGCCTAGGGTTTGTTGATGATGGTAGGATGGTAAGAAAGCATTTGTCGAATGTTACAGTGGATTTCCTGGGCCAGATCAGCAGTGTATGGCAGGGGGTGTGGCTTGTGCATCCCAGAGGTTTCTTTTTTCTTCTCCTTTTCTTAGTGTTAAAGGTTTCCTCAGTCCTTTTAGACTGCTTGCTCATAGCCAGCTAAGCCATTAGAGTGACACAGAACTTCCACAGTGCATGGGAGGAAGGGGGCATGGCTGCTGTCTGAGGAGTCCTTACTATCCAGTTATGTGTTGCCACAAGCACAGATCCCAGGGACAGGATAAGAAGGTGCAGAGTCCTAGTTCCCATAAGGCCAAAATAGTTTGCAGGCGTGCGTAGCTTGATGAAGTGCAAAATGAGCCCTTCTCCTTTAGGCTGTAACTAAGGAAACATCAAGGAGTAGAACACAGTAGGAAAGCAGTTATCCACACTCTGTGAGAGTTGTGTTAGTGCTCACATTTATAGACACATGCCTCCACAGCACATGGGGAAAATGGCATCCTAGTTGTAGGTTAAGGTGTTCTCGTTTTCTGTTTTGTTGAAAGCTTTTGTAGAACACACGAGCTATACTTTGTATGTCATCAAAAGGGGGACAGAGAATGCAGGCCTGAGTCTTCTGGCCTCATCTTGAAAAAAATATGTGGATCGCCCCCTGTAACAGTTCATCTCAGAGCAAGCCTGACAACATGGTATGGCCCCACAACTATGCCCTTAGGTAGCTACTCTGTTCACTAGCGCTGCTTTGCAGTCAAGGACATCAAGGTATGGTGAATTATAGATTCACTCACCAAACATCACATTGCCAGTATGGACTATAGCTGGAACTGAACAGCCTCTCCTGAGTCAAAAGTCATTACAGGGATGTGGAGATGGTTCAGTGGTTAAAAGCATTGGCTGTCTTCCAGAGCACCCAGGTTCGATTCCCAGTACCTACATGGCAGCACACAGTCATCTGCAACTCCAATTGCAGGGGGTCTGATGACCTCTTCTGGATTCCAAGGCACATATAAGGTGCACAGACATACTTGCAGGCAAGACACCCATATACATTTTCAAAAAAGAGTGATTGCTGATGTTTACTCTAGAATGATGAGCTCAAATATAAAATCATTCTATTGGCCATATTATAAATGCGCTAATTTCTACTTACCAAGTCGTTCAGTAGCATGGTGTCAGTCTCATTTCTGTTGTTAATCAAGACAAAAATAAATGATCTCTTTATGAAGGTTCCTTCTCAGAGTCTGAAACCATTTTCATCTCATATTCATTAACTGTGATTTCTGGGAAAAGATAATAAAAATGAAAACCTCATGGGAAGAATATAGGTGAATAGTCTCTCAGCCATGCCAGCGGTAAAACTGGGCATTGGCACACTCTTGCTGACAGACCACTTAAGCAATGCAGCCATGGTTGAAATATGAAAACCTCTGCATCCAGCAACAGCTAAAACTGAGACAGATATAATAGTTGGAGAACATATAATATTCTATGAACAAAGATACTCACTCACCCACAATTGTGTGTGTGTGTGTGTGTGTGTGTGTGTGTGTGTGTGTGTGTGTGTGTGTGTGCCAAATATGACCTTGGACATTGTTCCTCAGCCAACATCTTTCTTGGTTTTTGGGTCAGGGTCTCTTACTTGCTTGGAGCTCTCTAGTAGGTTACCCAGGCTGGTCAGTGAGTTCTGGTGATCCATCTGTCTCACCTCTTCAAGTATGATGCACCACAGCCAGCTTTTCTATGTGGCTTCAGGTGCTCATGCTTGCATGACAAACTGTACCAACTGAGCTATACTCCCAGCTCCCAGCATTGCTTTCCACTGATATTGACTTAAAATACCATGGTGTTTGTCTCATTGGGCTAAGGTCTGAGTTCAAGAAGATAGCATAAAAAGTAGACTGCTTTAGCATCATCGTTTCTTGAAACTAAGTAAATGATACACAGGACTGGAGATATAGCTCAGTTGAGAGAGTACTTGCCTAACATGCATGCAGCCTGGATCCACTGATCCCAGCATCATATAAGTGGGGCATAATGGCACGCACCTGTTCTCAGTGCTCAGGAGGCAGCAAGATCAGAAACCCAGGCCATTCTCTGCTACATCCAAAGTTTGAGGCCAACCTGGTATACATTATATGTGTGTGTGTGTGTGTGTGTGTGTGTGTGTGTGTGTGTGTGTGTGTGTGTGTATAGACAGAGAGAGAGAGAGAGAGAGAGAGAGAGAGATGGCTCAGTAGTTAAGAGCAGTTGCTGTTCTTTTTTATTTGTTTTGTTTTTTCTGAGACAAGGTTTCTCTGTGAAGCCTGTCCTGAACTGGCTTTGAAGACCAGGTTGACCTCAAATTCACAGAGACCCACCTGCCTCTGCCTCCCTGAGTGCTGGGATTAAAGGCATGTGCCATCATGCCTGGCCAGTTGCTTTTCTTTTAGAGGACTTGGGTTAGGAGCTCCCAGCATACATACAGTTCTGGCCTCTTTGAGCACCTGCAAACATTACAGATAAGCAGGCACACACATACACATAAATATTTTTTAATGTGATAAACTTTTCCTTCTTTGCTAGAGTATTTTGTAAAAATTTCTATTAAATAAGTGTAGGGTCGTTACATAAGCAGGCCACAAAACTAGAAAATACTGTGCGGTTAATATTTAAGTAATCAGAAAAGCATGCAGACATATGAAAAACAGGCTGTAGGAAAAGGTTGGATTCTTTAACACATTTATTTTAAAACTTATTTTAAGCTCTATGGATGTACATAAATGTATAATTTGCTTTATACTCTCTTTATGCTTCTTTACATATGAAAAATTGTGTAATAATTTCTAGAACAAAATAAAAAAGATTGTTTGTCAAAAGGGAGTACAAGGAATTATAGAAGCACACCAACAAAAACTATAAGGAAAAAACTGTTGTGGGCAGGCACACACTGGTCTTAAATTATACTTTTGTTTTCCTAGAAAAAGCAAGAGAACAGATGGAAACACGTCTGAAAATACAAGAGTAAGAGGTTTTAAGACAAAATATGAATGACTTAGGAAAAGAAAATGGGGAAAAAAGCCCTTTGAAATATACAATGAGATTATTTCCATGAGTAGAAAAAAGAAAAAAAAATCTTGATTGGAAGTTGTGGGCATGGTAGCCAGAACAGAAAGGATGACATCACTGTGGAATCACTGGTGCACCAGCCATCTCACAATGAGAGTTGGGAACCCCTTGTCAAGTTATGCGTACCTTTGTGTGCAGTAGCTAAGGGACTGAGACAAGTACTCCAAGAGCCCTGGAACAGGTGAGCCGCTGGGACAGTGGAACACAGCAATCTGGACATGAGGGCATCTCGATTTCCATGTGAGCCTTGTCATAGTTGTTATTGCCCTTAGCAACTGGGAGATGCAGAAAAGGGGTCTGAGCTCAAATCAAGACACATATCTTGCCTCTGTGGCAGAGGACCTCAAGTAAGGAGGTCAAGAGGCCTAATAAGAAACTGAGGTTCCATAGCCAATGGTCAGACCATTCTCCACAGTTGAGTGGAGAGTGGGATATGACTTTCTCATGTACTCTAGTGCCTCACATTTGACCATGTCCCCTGGAGGGGGAGACCTGGTGGCACTCAGAGGAAGGACAGCAGGTTACCAAGAAGAGACTTGATACCCTATGAGCATATACAGGGGGAGGTAATCCCCCTCAGGAACAGTCATAGGGGAGGGGAATAATGGGAAAATGGGAGGGAGGGAAGAATGGGAAGACACAAGGGATGGGATAAACATTGAGATGTAACAAGAATAAATTAATAAAAAATTAAAAAAAAAAGAAACTGAGGTTCAGAGCTCACATATTTCCAACAAAGTCACTACTAGCAAGAAAGTTCAACAAAACTGCTTTATTCTCCCCATGAAGGAGATTACCATCCAGGTTCAAAATAGCATCTTTGTGCTTGGCTGGACTCAAGTTGGGTTCAGCTGCTCACCTAATTTAGCTAAGCTCAGGCTGGACTCTGCTAGATTCACGAAGGCTTCTCTGGCCTGGGCTGGACTTCCCAGGAATCTGTTGGACTAGGTTAGACTTGATTGGATTTGGCTGGGCTTCGTTAGGTCTCTCTCAGCTAGTTTTGAAGGCAAGTTCTAGCTGTTTGGCTAGTTTGGGCTCGGCTAGGCTAGACTAGGCTTGGCAAAGACTCGGCTAGCCCCATTTGGCCGTGATTCAGATTTTCTAGGACTTGGCTGTGTTCTGCTAGTCTCGGCAAAGCTCAGCTAGCCTACTCTGGCCTCAGCTAGGTTTGGCCTGGACTCAGTTAGACCTGGCTGTATTAGGTTAGAGGTGGATGAGACTCAGTTATGTTCGGTTAGGCTTGGCAAAGGTCCACTTGGTTCCTCTGGGTGGGTCAGAACTGGGACTTGTCTTGGCTTGGTTTGGGTTTGTTCACTGGACTGGATTGACTCAGCTGACTTCAACAGGGCTTGGCTAGGTTTGGGTAGCCCCGGCAAAGCACTGTGGGGCTTTGGCTGGGTTAGCCTCAACTCAGTTTGGCTGAGCTCTGAAATAGATTAGGTGTGTTCAGCTGCACAGCTCTCAGTTTCTCTATGATGGCGATCCATGACCCATTTATCATGCTAAGGATCATGGAATGTGATTGGAGATCATTGAGAGCTGTGGTGAGAGAGTGGCCAGCTGGCTCAGGCAGCCTTTTGTCTTCCACTGTAGGTCTTTCTAGCTCTGCGATGGCTGAAGGGTAACACTGTTGCAAGGAAAGCAACAAAAATCCCTGGAATGACTGTGTGACTTTCCGGGCATCTGGAAGTAGACACCTAACTAACTTCCAGGATGTGGCTGCTTTTACCCTTCCTGTAAAACAAAGGAAATTCTTTCTCCCTCTGCCTTTCCCTTAGGTCAGAGAGCGCTTGCATTTTTTGGTGCTTCTTCATTGCCCTCCAAGTGCCTGGCTTTCCTCTTTGGAGGACTCGTAGGACTAGTAGGTGCTAGGGTGTAGGCTTTTATCTCGTGGCTGATCTGGCAGTGCTTTTAAGCCTCAACATTTCCAGGGACATGCCACAACAGAACAGGATGCCTCATTCTGGTCAGAGTTCCCCCAAACAAATTGCCTGAGTGGACGCTTTGGACAGCCCCAGACATGGATTGGTAGGGAGACCAGGAACTCTCCAGACGACACACTGAGGCAAACCAAATGGAAACACCTAAATTGTATATCTGAAGATATTATACAATTCCACAGAGAAAGACGCAAACTTTGACATTTTCTACGTACAACTTCAGAGTTTCATCCAACAAAAATGCATCAGAAACTGAGTTCATCACAGTTCTTCATAAGCACATAGTCTTCATGGGGAGAAACGTTAGATAGAAAATGAATAATTAACTGAAGCGAGAGACTTTTTCCTAGCCTTATGCTTCACGTTCTATTATAAAGATATATATATCTATATGGATATATATACACATCTATATGGAAGTTTTTGTTCAAACATATATGTTAGCTCTTGTGAGTATGTACCTAGAAGTGGAATTGTTGTCACATCTGGGAGCTCTGTGTTTAGCTCTTTTAAGCACTCCACATGACTTCACTGTTCTCCATTCTCAGGTAGGTGTAAGGGGATGTGCATTCCACTTTCCTCTCCTCACTGTCACCAGCTCCCTCCCCCCCCTGTTTTTGCTTTATATTTCAATGGGATGTTTACTTGTCTAGACTGAATGCTTTTTGGTCATTTGCTTTGCCTAGTTGCCCTCCAGTTTAATGAATGCCTTTTCAACGTTATACAGATCAGGAGCTGGTTGTAGGGAGTAAGTGGTTCCACTAGGGAGGCAGCAACAAGGACAGTAGTGCACTAAGTGCTCTGATAGAAGTGAACAGTGACACTGTGGGAAGCACAAACACACAGCTCAGCTTGAGGAGGTTAGAGGAAAAAAAGTGTTACACAAGCCTTTTCTAGAAAGGGTCTTTTTCTGCCTCTGGTTTTTAGATTTTTATTGTAATCAAATGTATTCAAATATAACTCCCTCTTTTGAAACAGGGTCTTGCTATGTAGCCCAGGCTAGCCCAAAGCTTGTGATCCTTCTGTCCCAGCCTCCAGAGTGCTGCTTGTGATGCAGCCATACATATTAAGCTCAATAGTTCTATGGCATTTGTCCTTTTGTTAATTTGAAAGAATCTTTAATGGTAGTTTTAAGATTTACTAATTTGAGCTGGGCGTGGTGACGCACACCTTTAATCCCAGCACTCAGGAGGCAGAGGCAGGCGATTGCTGTGAGTTCGAGGCCAGCCTGGTCTACAAAGCGAGTCCAGGACTGCCAAGGCTACACAGAGAGACCTTGTCTCGAAAAACAAAACAAACAAACAAAAAAAACCCGATTTATTCATTTGAGGAATATCTTGAGGAACAGGAACCATCATAGTAATTACATTCTGAACACGATTATGTCTGTGCACAGTTACACTTATTGCACTATTCACAGTATCCAGGAAATTAAACCAGGCAAGATGCCCATCAACAGACAGATGAAGAAAGTGTGTGTGTGTGTGTGTGTGTGTGTGTGTGTGTGTGTGTGTGTGTGTGTAATGAAATGTCTCATCAAGTAAAGGCTCTTGCCACCAAGTCTGATAATCTTAGTATGATCCCTGGGACCTACATGGTAGAGGAAGAGAATTGACTCCTGAGTGTCCTGTGACCTGCACACATATGCATGCATGTGTACATACACACACACACACACACACATGCACACACACCATTTAATAAAGTCAAAAATATAGGACACATAGCAAATTGAATTTTATTCAGACTTAAGAAAAACATGTAATCATAAAAATTTCTGGAAATGGACAGAAGTAGAGATCATTATGTTAAATAAAAATAACCAGATTTGGAAAGCCAAATACTGCATTTTCTCACATGTGGAATCTCTCCCTCTCTCTCCCTCTCCCTCCCTCCCTCCCTCCCTCCCTCTCCCTTTCTCCTTCCCTCCCTCCCCCACGTGTGTGTGTGTGTGTGTGTGTGTGTGTGTGTGTGTGTGTGGTAAAATGGAAATGGGACTGTGAACTGAGAGGAAGCAATCTGAAGGGAGGAAGGAGGAGGAAAGAGGCAGTCATAGAATGTGTGTTACAAGAAAATAGAAGGAAGGGATGTTAGTACCAAGCAACAGAGGTGGTAAGGGGCCTGCGGGAGGGTAGTGAAGAAGAGAGACAAATAGAACAACATATAATGACATACATGTATAAAATCTCATAATGAAGCCCATGACTTACTAATGGATTTAATTAAACACATTGATGTTTGTGTGTGGGGGGGGTTGTTTTGTTGTTCTTGTTTTTTTTTTTTAAGAGAACAACTCCCTATGCTCTGAAGTAGCCACTTTGTACTCTTAACTCCTTGAATATTTACCTTTCTATATTTAAATGGAATATTTTTATTTGAGACATGAAAAAATAAGTCCCGATGGGGGCTAACTTCCATTTCCCTTTTTCATTTTTTTCTGTGGATGTTTTGCCTCCATGTGTGTCTGGGCACTGTGTGCATGCAGTGCCTGTGGAGACCAGAAGGGGCACTGGATCTCCTGGAACTGGAGTTCCAGATGGTTGTCAGCCGCCATGTGGCATCTATGTAGCAAGGACCTGAAGTAAGACGATGGATATTTTAAAGACTTCGCCAAGGAACTGTTTTCCCCAGGTACGGTAGTGCCACGCAGCTTCAGGAAGTCACCATGCCACAATGCAAATGTCATTTTTACTCAAACCTGGAAGGGAGAAGAAGCAGAGTAACAGAAGCAGGATCGTAAGACAGGGATTGCATTGGTTTCTTGAGTAGACTTCCTGAATTGTGAAACATTATAGAAATTATAGAATAAATTTGGAATTAAGTATAGTAATTTGCATAACAATATATTATATAACAATATGCACCTTTCTCACACGTGGTCATTATGTAATATACTTACATTTGGATTTTGATTCAAAATCTACGGAAATGTTTTTTTCTCATCATCTGAATACCTGTACTATGTCAGTGTTTTTGCCTTTTGGCCTCTAAATGCTAAATCAGTGTCTGGCTTTCACAGAAAGATTTACTGACTTTTGCTTAATAGAATGAAAGGAACAACGAAAAGCATGACCATGCTTTACATTTTACTTTTTATTACTTATAAAATGGAGAGAAGAGATGATGGATCAATGCAGTAAGTTCTAGGGCTTAATCCACAATCCCCGGAGATGTTGTTTTTATGTATTTATTTTACATTATTTTATTTTTTAAAGACAGGGTCTCACCATGTAGTTGCTGGCTGGCCTGGAACTTACTATGTAGGCTGACCTTGAATACACAGAGTTCTGCCTGCCCCTGCCTCCTGAGTGATGGAATTAAAGGTGTGCGCCACCACAACTGGCCAATTTATTTTAAAATGATATGTAAGTGTATATGAGTGCAGATGCCCTTGGAGATCTCCTGGAACTAGAGTTACCGATGGTTGTCAGCTGCCAGGTGGATGTTGGATCCTCTGTAGGTGTAGCCAACGCTCTTAACTACTGAACCATCTCTCTAGCTCTCTCCTATGCTTTTATTAATTAATTATCAGGATATTTGTGCTACTATTATGTACTATGAAATTGTAAAGTGCCAACAGCCACCTTGTTAAGGGAGCTCACTAGGCATGTGTGCTGTCTAAAAGGTGATCTGGTATTTGCAAGGTCTTGTACCATGATGCACCCCCAAACAGCTTCCAGCCTCTGACATTCTGTCAGGTGCCACCAGCCCTGATTTTGTTGTGTATATCCATTAAATATCCCTCAAGATAAGACCAGGTAAATCCACAGATAGATGAATTTTCACCGATATTATCAAGCATATAGATAGACAGATTTTCACTGATATTATCAAATGTACTCTTAAGAAAAAAGATAAAATAGAAACAGATATTAAAAACCAGTTGAAGGAGACTGGAGGAAAAGGCTCGCTGATGACAGTGTTTACTATATGGCATGTGCTCAGGCAAGCATTAGCAGATGAAGGAGCACCCCCTGTAAATCAGAGTCTCTAGCCCCTCTTCCTCATGAGGGATTGTTAACATCCCACTCAGGATCTAAGAGCACTGTTTATCGTTTAGTGAAAGAGTCCCTGGAAAGCAGTTCAGAGAAAGATAATGATGGATCAGGAGAGGAAAATTCGGCCTCAGAGAAAGAACTTGACTTAGAAAGGAAAACAAAAATATACCATAACCCAGATTGGACCTCCTTGCAGCACTTGGTCATAAGCCACCTCCCAGGATCCCCTAAGAAAACATTGAAGGAAGCCAAAAGGACCTGTGGGATTTGCTGCTGCTGTTAAGCAGGTCCAAGGACAGGGTGAACCACTGAGGTGCTTTCCTGTGATTATGGGAGATGATGAACAGAAGGAGGAGGCTTCCTGGGAGCCTCTGCCATTTAAACTACTTAAGGAGATAAAACAGGCCACATCTGCCTGTGGACCCACTTCTCCATACACTCTCACTCTTGTGGAAGATTTAGCCTCTCGATGGATGACTGCTTAGGAGGAGGCAGGTTTTTTTTTTTGTTGTTGTTTTGTTTTGTTTTGTTTTTTTTACTTTGGAAAGTCGAATATGAGGACTCAGTTTGTAAAGATGACTGGAAAGAAGGGGAGGGGGAAGAAGTAACGTATGATATGCTTATGGGTGTGGGAGAATGGTTTGGAGCATCTGCTCAGGTAATATTACCTACAGAAGCATTGCAGATAGTTACAGGCACTGCTATAGAAGCGTGGAAACGCATACCTGTGGGAGATACAAATACCAGACGCCTCTCTAGTATAAAACAAAAGCCGAGGGCCAACATGGCAGCCACCGCTGCTGGGAGCTGAGGTGCCGCCGCTGCCAGGCAGCCAGGGGGAAATGCGACCGCATCGCCACCCTCGCTAGTCCGTCTGCCGCGGGGACCACAGCATGGGAGGCTGGGGCTGGGGCGGCACCAAGTGGCGGCCACGGGGTTCCGTTAGAGCAGCCCCAGCGGCTACGCCAAGGGCCCAGAGTGGCCTGCGGAGCAGGGGGGCCGGCGGGAGGGAGGAAATAGACCTTCCTGCGAGTGCGAGCCAACCGGCAAACCCGACAGAAGGCTCCGATTGGGAAAATGAAGTGGAGGAAGCAACATGAAGGGCAGGTATGTCCCCTGTGCAGCCGCCCCCTGGCAGGATCGGAGCAGGACATGAGTAGGCATGTGGAGCGTTGCCTTTCTAAGAGGGAAGGCTCCTGCATGGCTGAGGATGATGCCTTGGACATCGAGCATGAGAACAGCAACCGCTTTGAGTGGGCAGAAGCGGATACAGGCCACCACGCTCCTGGAAGGTGGCTTCCGAGGCTCCGGCTTCGTCATGTGCAGTGGCAAAGAGAACCTAGACAGTGACGCCGACCTGGATGTGGATGGAGATGCCACTCTGGAGTATGAGAAACCGAAATACACGGAGGCCGATGCACAGGAGAGGAACCTGATGAAGCCAAGGAGAGAGCGGCACTCCGGGGCGCAGTCCTAAATGGCGGCCCCCTAAGCACCTGCATCATACCCAAGTTCTCTAAATTACAAAAACAAAAAAACAAAAGCAAAACAAACAAACAAAAAGCCAGAGGAACCGGTTGAGGAGTGTATTGCTTGGCTAACAGAAACAGTGGAGAGAATGGTTCCTACCACTGAAGCAAAAAGTATCGTTTTAAAACGACTGACCGTTGAAAACGCTAACTCTGCTTGTCAGTCATTGCTGAGGCCAATAAAAAAACTGGGAGTATTTCTGACTTTATTAAAGCCTGTGCTGAAGCCACACCCTCTTACCTCCAAACTATAGCAATTGCAGCCGCTCTGCAAGGTCAGACTGCACCATGATTTTCAACTACAAAAGAAAGCAGAAAGTCTGATCAGGGAGGCATGACCTACAGATGCTATTCATGTGGCTGCTTGGACATGTTAACAGTGTCCTTATAAGACAAGAGGTCTCACTAACCTTAATGCTCCTAATCCCACTCAGGGCACAAACCCAAACTTGCCCGGTTCGACATGCCCTCGATGCCTGGCAAAGAGAATGTTACTCTCATTTTCATAGAAATGGCTCTACCTTACCTAATATTGATGTGAATCCTAATAACGGAAAACCACCCTTGAATCTGAAAAACTGGTTGAGGGGACTGCCCCAGGTCCCTCAAACAATTGGGGTAACTCAACTGCCTCAGATAACCAATCCCTTTGTCAACAGAGATCAATCCATCAGCTGCAGTGAGCAAACCCAGACAGTGCAGGACTGGACCTCCGTGCCACCTCCACAACAATATTAACTTCTGACTCTCCTGTCATTTGCCTACCCATAGGAGTCTGTGGTCCCCTGCCTAAGGGACATTAAGACTCAGATTAGGGCAAAGTTCTACTTCTGGACAGGAAAAGTGATCCCTAGGATAATTGATTCTGACTTTACTGGAGAAATTAAGATTATTGTACTGCCCCCTACAAAAACAGTTCAGACTCATTCAGAACAGAGAATTGGTCAATTGCTTTTACTTTCATATCAGGTTTCAGGTAGCCTAGCTACTCAGGCTCCACTTGGAGCTATAAGATTTCCTCAAGTGACAAAGCTTTTAGGTTCAAGAAATTAAAAGCCTCCATCCATTATCCTTTATACTATAGATTAACATAATGTTTTATCTTAAAGATGTAGAAATGACAGGTTACACAAGTAGGCCACTGCCTTCCAAAGCAGTGCTGGTTTACACTGATGGTTCAGCTTTATGTATGCATAGTTATTTTCATATATTCATGTCTCTGCCCAGTCTAGGGATGCTTTCAAGGTTATGATGCAGCATTTATTTTACAGTTTTCCAATCTTGGATATGCCTAGAATTTTAAACATTTTCCTGATTGTGCTTCAGAATATTTAAAAACTTGATATCTAACTTTAATGCGTCACACTCCACTGATACTCTCTGTGAGCCACAGAGACAGGCTTTTGTGGAGCAAGCCCATTGGACCTTAAATGTGCAAATATCTAAAATTATACATTGGAGACTGTAGATATTCATCTCATAATATTCTAAATGATGTCTTATACCTCTTAGGAAGTAAAATGACCACTAACCAAATGATAAAAAAAAGACTGGATGTCCATCCGGGGAGAACTTTTGTTTATGTTTTCACAGGACACTGACCCACTTTCATTAGTTCCTGACCTGCTAATTGAACTTTATGACAGACCAGTCCCAGATCAGACACATCCCAAGAATGCCCCTCTCCAGCTCGAAGACTTCCCCCTGTTGCCCTCTCTATGCCCACCTCACCCATCAACATTTCCAGTTTCTCTGCCTGCACTGGATACCCCAGCAGAAAAGGACACTGAGGACATGGTTCCTGATGATCCTGATGGACTCTGATCCTGTGTTATTTCAACTTCTGCTATTATATATCCGGGGAATGCAAGGCACATATATGGACCTATGTATAACATTTCTATGAAAATGCTATTTGACTATTGTGTAAGTTCCACTGTAAGCCCTGATGCCTTTTCTCATCCGTACTTCTACCACCTTATCTTATTCTCTTACAGCTTTGATATGAAAACTTTACTACACATGCATTGTAACAGGTTGCTAATGATCTTTTACCACCAAAGAGATTACCACCCTTATTTTGGATAGTAGAATCTGTATGCCAGTCAGCTTCAGCTGCCTCTCTAGCTCAACAGACTCACTCTGTATAACTCTGTATATATTTTTTGACTCAAATGTTTCCTTAGCTCTGATTCCTCAAGATATATTGACCAAGGTTTTTCAGATAAAACTTATGCCTTAGATGAATCCATCCTCTAACTCAGATTCAATATGTTAAGACACATCTAACTACTTCATGTCAGGCAGATTATAAATATATTTGTGTTATTCCTCTGTCCTATGTTAGGTCAGACATGTCCTGGGACCAGATACAGGCATACCTTTGAGGCATTTGGAATGGTTCACAACTTGCAATTAATTTGGAAACACCTCATTCTCAAAATAGTGCTATCAGTCATTCATATTTTATAGGGTTCCTCTGTTGAGGAACTGTCTAGCTATAAATTAGAGAATAATCATGGGATTGATCGTCTTACTTCTGTTTATTCTCTCAGTCATCTTCAGACAACTAGGAACTATGGTCCATTCCACCAGAGAGAAATTCACACTCTTCTTTTAATTAATTCGAAAGGGAGAGATGCCAAGAGCCGCCCTGTTCAGGGAGCTCACTAGGCATGTGGGCTGTCTTGGAGGAGATCTGGTATTTGCAAGGTCTTATACCATGATGCATCCCCAAACTGCTCCCAGCCTCTGACATGCTGTCAGGAGCCACTGATTTGGGGAAGTACAGTAGGCATGAGAGACCTCTGGAGGTGATGTGGTATTTGCAAGGCCTGTATCGTGATGCACCCCAGAATTGCTTCCAACCTCTGACTACCCTGTCAATTGTGCTTTGTTGCATCTCTCTAAAATCTGGCATTAGAGCCAGGCATGGTAGCACATGCCTTTAATCCCAGCACCCAGGCAGGCAGAGACAGGAGAATCACTGTGAGTCTATGGCCAGCTTGGTCTACAAAGCGAGTCCAGGACAGCCAGGACTACATTCATGGCCAGCCCGGTCTATAAAGCGAGTCCAGGATAGCCAAGATTACACAGAGAAACTCTGTCTCGAAAAACCAAAAGTAAATACATCTGGCATTGGTGTGAACTGTTACTTTCTGGGTATTGACCAGCTCTGATTGAGCAAACTTCCTATAGGAGTTTGTTGAAGATGTACTGTTTGTTATTCAGATAAATGAATCCCTGATTATGGATTTCCTGATTTGATTCAAATAGTTTTAAAAGTTAAAGTTAGTTTATGGCTGACATAAGTACCTTTGTGGACCTACAGATGCCTCACTAAGGATAGCCTTGTAGCAGATTTGTGGCTTCAGATAAGTCTCCACACCAGATGGCACCACGAATCCTGGTATTTCACCATAAATATAGGCTAGTTGGTTTAAACTTCGCATGAACGCAAGGTAGAATCGGGCTACCTAGAGATGTCCAAATTTACTCTGTTTCTTAGAATGAAAGACAGATAAAATTATTGTCCTGATCTCATTATGAACTAAGAAATAGCTGGATAATGTATTGTTTGGTCAGTCCTAATTGATAAGTTGTATATTCTTGTAACTTTTAGGTCTTATCACTCTGAACTCACTGTGAACTTATGTAATAGATACTTAGATAAGAAATGTTTAGATTTAAAACATGTAACCTGTTGTACTATGAGGTAATACCCTTTTCTCAGAAGTATAAGTATGGTCATCTACAATAAACGGTGCTGAAATTGGGTAACTTCACTTGAAGTTAAGATGCCTGACTTTATCCACCTTTTCTCTTGAATGTGTGTGTGGGGATTGGGAAACCTGACTTCATTAAAGTCGAGATGCCTAATTTCATCCACCTTTTCTTTTTAATGCATGTGTGTGAGTGGTTTATTTTCTATCTCTCTCTTCTTATTTCCCTGTAGATTCGCAAATAAGCAGACTCAGGGCTATCAGCCTTCTATGGCTAATAAGCCTAAGTTTACACTAGCTTACTGGAGATCTCTGCAAGGAGGCCTATCTACAGATCAAAGAGCTTCCTTTTACGACCCCCCCCCCCCCCCCCCCCGTGCAGTCTCTAGCCAGAAGCCGCTTTTACAGCCTCAGCCATAGGAAAATTTTGGTCAGTTTAAGTTCTCCTCCTGAGCTGCAGAACAGCCAGTCCCTAGAGAAGAAACCTTGGGCTCCCTTTTCTTTTTCCGCCTTTCAATCCTGATCAGTTGCCTGAGCCATCAGCTCTGGCCACCCAAGAGATGAAGTAAACTGGCAGGGCATCTGCATCCAGCACCAGAGACCCCACCCTGGATCTCTTCAGAGCAGCAGCCGGGCATTAACAGTAAAGGCATAGTGATAATAGCACATAAATACGAACAAAATTCCTGCTCTCAAAAAGAAAAGGAGCCTGTCTGATCATGATATTTGTGTGTGTGTGCTTTTGTGTGTGTGTGTGTGATTGGTTTTTTTTTTTTGTTGTTTTTGTTTTTGTTAGTTTGTTTCATTTTTCTTTATTTTAGAGAAAGAGATGGAAGAGAGATGAGGAAGAGGGAGAAAATGAACTTGAAGTAGGGTGGGTAGAGAGACAGGATCTGGGAGGGTTTGAAGTAGGGGAAAGACTATGACGAAAACACATTGTGAGGGAAATTTTTACTAAAACCACATTAATTAAAAATAAAAGAATAGGAGTCCAAATGCAAGTAAAATACCATAAGATTTAATAAGATGTGGCCCAAGATTGGATCTGGGTTTGAACAAACTCACAAGATTGGATGTTTGGAGGAAAACTAGGCATATTTTAATATGGATATGTGTTAGATGCAGTGAAAAGTTATATAAGAAAAGGCAAAGGTCACTAAGAAGCAACTGCAACTATTCATGTATAATATTATCTCATTTTGCTAAAAAAAAATGGAAAAAGATCTGGAAGTATATATACTAATCTGCTTGAGGAGCACGGTGGTTTTGTTGACTTACTTTGATTTTCCTTCATCTCCCCTCCTCCTTCCCTCCCTTTCCCTCTCTCGCTTCCTTTTCCTCCTATCCACTTCTCTTCCGCTTCCTTCCTGCTCCTTTCTTGACAGGGTCTCCTACATCCCAGGATGGCCTGAGATACCCCCTGTAGCTGAGGATGAGCTTGCTGTGTCTATCCCAACTGCTGAGTTTGCTGGCAAGTGCCACCATGGGTGGCTTAGTTTTGAATTTTGTAAAATAAGCATATACTGGTTTTGTAATAAACAATAAACAAATGATCACTCGCAATTAAAAAGCCAGTGGCCTTTGTAAGTGTTTTAAAATTTAACTATAATTACACCCTTTCTTCCCTCCCTCCCGCTTCTTCCCCTCTCATGTTTTTACCTCTTTTCAATTCCTCACTGCAGGTATGGAAGGGTCATAGAATTTCCTGTAAAGGAGCTAGCTATAGACTGGCCGCTGCAATTGTTGTGGCTTTTGCTTGCAGCGTTCCTGGTAAGCAGAGCATTGTAGCCAAGGCCTTCTCTCCTTCCTTCTTTTCTTTTTAAATTTCTTCTTTTAAGCAATCTTTTATTAATTGTTCACTTTACATCTTGGTCATCGCTCGCACCTTCCCTCCTCTCCCCACCACATCCCACCTTCCGTCCCTGTTTCCCCCATCCTCCTTGCCCTCCTCCCCAGAGAAGGTTTTTCACATATGAAAAAAATGTGGGTTTTCCTAATAAGTGTAATAATTTCTAGAACAAAATAAAAAGATCCTTTGAGAAAAGGTGCATCCTTTCCCACTGAGGCCAGAGAAGGCAGCCTAGTTACAGGAGTGTGATCCAAAGGGAAGTATCAGAGTCAGAGGGGACTCCTCTCCAGTTATTGGGCGGCGGGGGGGGGGCCAGCTATGTATCTGTCACATATGTGCAGGAGCTTTTAAACTGGGTGTGTTTTTTGAAGGAAACCAGAAGTTACAGAGAAGGACCCTAGTGGTCAGGATGCAGAGTGTCCATCTAAAGCAGTTGGAGGAAGGAGAATCCCCTGATTGAGAGCATGGGTGGGGCCTAGGAAGTGTGTGGGCAGAGTCCAGGAGAGTATGGGCGGGGTCCAAGAGAGCATGAAAGGGGCCCAAGAGGCGTGAGAATGGCCCAGGGGGCAAGGGCAGAGACAAATAGGCATAGGCATGGCCCAGAAGGTGTAGGTGGAGTCCAGGAAAGCGTGGGCGGGGTCCAGGAGAGAGGACGGAGTCCAGAAGAGCATGGGCGGGGCCCAGGAGGTGGCATGGCCCAGGAGGCGTGGGCGGGGTCCAGGAGAGAGTGAGCGGGGCTCAGGGAAGCGTGGGTGGAGACAAATAGGTGTGGGCGTGGCCAAGGAGGCATGGGTGGAGTCCAGGAAAGAGTGGGCGGGGCTCAGGGAGCGTGGGTGGAGACAAATAGGCGTGGGCGTGGCCAAGGAGGCACAGGTGGAGTCTAGGGGAGAGTGGGCGGGGCTCAGGGAGTGTGGCCGGGGCCCAGAAGTGCAAGGGCAGAGTCCAGGAGTGCATGGGCGGGGTCTAGGAAGTATGTGGGCGGAGTCCAGGGGAGCATAGGCAGAGTCCAGGAGAGCATGGGAGGGGCCCAAGAGGCGTGAGTGTGACCCAGAAAGCGTGGGCGGGGCCTACGAAGTGTGTGGGCGGAGTCGAGGAGAGCATGGGCGGAGTCCAGAAGTGCACAGGCAGGGTCCCAGAGTCATGGGCGGGACCAAGAAGGCCTCGGCGTGGCCCAGGAGGTGTGGGTGGAGTCCAGGAGAATGTGGGTAGGGTCCAGGAGAGGGTGGGCGGAGCCTAGAAAGTGTGTGGGCGGAGTCCAGGAGAGTGTGGGTGGGGCCCAGAAGTGTGTGGGTAGGGTTCTGAAGTCATGGGTGGGGCCAAGATGGGGTGGGTGTGGCCCAGGAGGTGTGAGCAGGGTCCAGGAGAGGGTGGGCGGGGCCTAGAAAGTGTGTGGACGGAGTCCAGGAGAGTGTGGGTGGGGCCAAGAAGGTGTGGGTGTGGCCCAGGAGGTGTGGGTGGTGTTCAGGAGAATGTGGGCAGGGCCCAGAAATGCCTGGGCAGAGTCTAGGGGAGCATGGGCAGGACCCAGGAAAGAGTGGGAGGGGCCCAGGAGGCATGGGTGGTGTCCTGGAGTCATGGGTGAGGCCCAGGAGTGCATGGGCAGAGTCCAGGAGTGTGTGGGTGGGGCCAAGGAAGTGTGTGGGTGGAGTCCCAGGGGAGTGTGGGGACAGTCCAGGGGGCATGGGAGGGGGCCTAGGAGGTGTGGGCGGAGTATAGGGAACCATGGGCGTGGCCCTGGATTACTTGGGCGGAGTCCAGGGGAGCATGGGCGGGGCCCAGGAGAGCGTGGGAGGGGCCCAGAAGTGCATGGGCGGGGCCTAGGAAGTGTGTGGGTGGAGTCCAGGGAAGCATGGACATGGCCCTGGAGAGCATGATCAGGGCCCAGGATAGCTTGGCGAAGTCCAGGAGAGCAGTGGCGGGGCACAGAAGTGCGTGGGCAGAGTCCAGGGGAGCATGGGTGGGACCCAAGAGAGAGTGGGAGGGGCCCAGGAGGTGTGAGCAGTGTCCCAGAGTCATGGGCGAGGCCCAGGAGGCATGGGCGGGGCCTAGGAAGTGTATGGGTGGAGTCCAGGAGAGCATGAGTGAAGTCCAGGGGGCATGGGTGGGGCCCAGGGGAGCATGGGCGGGGCCTAGGAAATGTGCGGACAGAGTCAAGGAGAGCATGGGCAGAGTCCAGGAGAGCGTGGGTGGAGTCCAGGAGTACGTGGGCATGGCCCAGGAGGCATGGGCGGAGCCCAGGGGAGCGTGGGTGTGGCCCAAGAGGTGTGAGCGGGGGGGGGGGTGGGGGGGGCCTAGGAAGTGAGTGGGCAGAGTCCAGGAGAGCGTGGGCGTGACTTGCAGAGGCAGCCTCAGATCCCCATGGAGAAGCGTGTCCTCCCTTTGCTGTGTACGCCAAAGTCGGACTGTTCTGTGTCTTCCTCGGTTGCTCTCCACCTTTATTTCTTGGGGAAGGTCTTTCAGTGAATCTGAAGCGCAGTGAGGTTCCTAGGCTGGCTAGCCAGGGAGCCCTGGAGCTGCACCTGTCTTCACTGGGGTTGGAGGCATGTGGCACCATGCCTGGCCTTTGATGCTGCTTCTAAGGACCTGAGTCAGGTTCTCATGCTTGCCTTGCGTGAACCAGCTGAGCCATCTTCCAAGCTTCTGTTTTTCTTGTTCTTTTTATACTTTTTTTTTTCTTATTTTGTTTTAAGATAAGACTTTCTCTGTGTAACCCTGGCTGTCCTGGAACACATTCTGTAGAACACGCTGGCCTCAAACTCACAGAGATTTTCCTGCCTCTGCCTCCTGAGATCTGGGGTTAAAGTCATGTGTGTCACTACTGCCTGGTTTACTTTTCTCATTCTTATTATAGGCTATGGCTCAACAAACTAGAGCATGGACCACATCTGGCTCAGCATCAGTCTTTGTAAATCAAGACTGGTTGGGACACAGCTACACTTGTCTGCATATTGTCTGTCACTGATTTTGTGAAGTTTAATCATTATGATGCCATCTGTATGACACCCACAAAGTACAAACCATTTACTATGTAACTTTAAAGGAAAAGCTTGCAGACTCCTGTTCTAGACTCAGCAGAAAACTGCATGCCCACCTTTGCTTTTCTGAGCAAAATGATACTCTGATTTCTAAGCTTCATTTTTTTTCCTGATCGGTATTCTCATTGCAGTTTATATTTGTTGTCCAGCAAGGCTCAGCAGAAGGCTGGACTATCTCAAGTGACAGAAAGCCCATCCAGCTGCATGCTACCTCGTGAGCACTCCTTTCAGAACCCTCGGTTTTGCTGCCCGTATCACGAGTCCACTGCTCCTTTCCCAGACCTCCATTGTCACGCAGTACCGGCAAATCTGATTGAATTTCGTTCCATTACAGAGGTCAAGGGATATATTCACTAGCACCATGGTAGCTTTTGGGAGGTGTGTAGCCTTAGCCATGCCACATCCAACTTCAGTTTTCTCAAGTAGAAAATGCAGATGGCAGCAATGGGAGTAGCTACATAATAGAGTTTTGTGAGGACTTGAGACTCTAGCTATTTAGGAAGTACTTGTTAAACAAAGAAATGAATTACATGTGGGAAGTTGTTTAGATTAAGTCTGTCCTGGCAATACTTAAAATAATGGAGATTTGATTTGTTGGCCATATTTGGACCAGCAATACATTTTTTAATATTCTCTACCCAGAGTGGAGTATCATATTAATCTCCCCTTCTTCCTCTCCATCCTTCCTCTTCCTTCTTCCCCCTTTCTCTTCCTTTTCTAGAATAGCTACTACCAATAAGATGTACCCTGGGCCATCCTACATGTGCCTGGTAGTATGCTAGATGCTTGGGACATAACAGGATAGACGCAATCTCTCTGGCTTTTTTGGAGTTTTCATTATAGTGAGAAAGAGGCTCAATAAAAAAGCCAATCAGCATATAACATATTATGTTACAGACTCTGATAAATGAGAAGAGGCTAACTTAGAGTCATTGAGGAAGGCTGTTACATGACTAGTGATCAGACACAGCTTCCTTGAAGAAGCTGACATTTGAGGTGTGGTTGGGAGAATGAATGAGGCAGCCATGTAATGAGTTGGGAAAAGGAGATTTTAGACAGAGTGATCAAACGAAGAGGCCTTGGAGTCGGAAAGGATTTGGCATGTTCAATGGATGAAAGAGGGCAAGGGAAGCTCAAAGACTAAGTCTCTGGAGTCCTTCTAGGCTTAGTGAGCGAATCACTTAAGAGTTTTAAGAGGGAGAGTAATAGGGGTATCATCATGGGAGTTTTTGCTGTTTCTATTTAGTTGTTTTGAGCCAGGGTCTCACTATGAAACCATGCCTGGCCCAGAACTGGCTATATAAACCAGACTTTCCCCACACTTGTGATCCTCCTGCCTCTGTCTCCTAAGTATTGAGTTACGTGCCTATGCCACGATGTCTGGCTACACTGTTTACAAAAAAAAAAAAAAATGAAGATATTCAGCTGTGCTTGCAGCTCTAGGAAGGCTGAGACATGCGATGCGGACTGTGAGCTCAAGGCCAGCCTGGATTACATAGTGAAGTCTCTGTCTCTGAGTGGTAGATAGACCAAGGGCCACAAAAGATGTCTATGTCCTAACCCCTTGAAACACATAAATATGTTAACTTTCAGCACTTAAAGCACCTTTTATATCTTGTTAAGGGTCATGAGATGAGAAGATTCTGAATTGTTCTGGTGGGCATGACATAAGGGAAAGGCAGAAGGACCAGGGACAGAAAAAGTAATGGGATGAGGGAAGCAAGGCTAAAAACTTTGGACAAATTTGGAAGTGCTATGCTACAGCCTAGAAGATGGGTTATAAGTCAGGGAGCATACTAAGCCCCTTGGGAATGGAAAAGGCAAGGAGAGACATTCTCCCCTGCAGCCCTCAGAAGACATGCCACGCTGCTGCTGGCATCTCGGTGTTAGTACTGTGAAATCCATGTAGATGTCTGACCCTCTGGAATGTAATATAATAGTCTTTGCTCTTTGAGTCGCTAATCTTGTGACAATTTGTTACAGAATCTCCGTGTGGAAAGAGAAATCAAAACCTGATGTGACTAGCAATCCATAGGGCAAATGAGAAAAGTGGAAAGGTAAGGGGCAGGGTAGAAGTGGACTAGAAGGGATAAGAAAGCAATTAAAATATATATTAAATAAGTAAAATATATAATATTAAAAAATAGAATAATGTCTATAATTTAAGTGTACGTGCATGGATGCGTGCATGCGTGTGTGCATGTGTGTGTGTGTGTGTGTGTGTGTGTGTGTGTGTGTGTGTGTGCGTGTGTGTATTAACATGATCAAGGAGGCTAGGTGCCTGATGGGTACCACGAACCAGGAACCAAATTGGGGATCTCTGGGAGAACAGTATGTGCTCTTAACTGCTGAGCTAGCTCTCTAGTGCCCACCAGTGACAATTAAGAGAAAGATTTTAGCCTGGCATTGGTGGCACACACCTTGACTCCTAGCACTTGAGAAGCAGAGACAGACGGAATCTCTGGATTCCAGGCCAGCCTGGTCTACAAAGCAAGCTTCAGGAAAGCCAGGGTTACACAGAGAAACCCTGTTTTGAAAAAACACAAATATTTATTTATATTATTTTTAAATTATGCTTATTCATGTTTGTCTGGAGGTGCTCTTGGAAGCCAGAGGTGTCGGATTCCTTGGAGCTGGAGTTACAGGTAGTTTCTTGACAAGGGTGCCAGGAATCAAATTCAGGTCCTCCTGTAATATTAGTACATGCTTTTAACTGCTGAGATATCTCTCCAGCTCCCCAGTGAGCGTTTTTCTGAGTGTTCATTTTTGTGAATTGTTCTGAAAAAATATATTTATATTTTGAATCTGATATGGTCCCTACAAACTTATATTTTAAATACTTGGTCCTTAGTGGGTGGTACTGTTTTGAAGGCTGTCCTAGTTAGGGTTGCTAATGCTGTCATGAAACACCATGACCAAAAGCAAGCTGGAAAGGAAAAGGTAAGCCAAATAAAGGAAGTCAGGGTAGCAACTCATGTTATGTGAGACCTTGTCTCAAAAGATGACAAAAGAAGTTAACATTCTAATGACATTATAATATGATCTATAGATGATATACAGTCTTTTCCAGTTGCTCCACCAATAGAATATTCACCAGTATAATATTTTTAAATGACTGACAATTGTGAAGTTTGGATTTGTCTGATAATTTGTCTTGATTAAATTCAGGCATGTGCTCTGCAAGAGAACTACAGACATATGAGCTGTATCCTTCTCGGTGTGTTATATCGAGAGGCATGTGGTGTCCGTTTGCTTCAGCATCAGCAGTGTCTACTTTCACCAGTCAGTCGATCTCTGCTAGCTTTCTCCTGACTTAACTCAAGATTCTACCTCTTGCAATTAAGGAGTATTTGATGGGGGAGACACTCAGAGGCTATATAAAAATTCCGTTTCTCATGATATTTTTCATAAAATGTTGCCTCCATTTTTTTTTGCTTGAAAGAATAATCATTTTATATTAGAGAAAAATGGGATGTTACACGTAGAAACAATGCATTCATACCAGCACCACTGATAATAACAAGGTGCATTTTAAATGCCATTACTTTAAATTCCTTCCACCAACAGAGTAAAATCTATCTTTTATCATTCACAATATATTACTTACTTGCTTCATATGGGAATATACATAGATTCAGAAACTACGAACCCATACTCCTTTGGAAACAATACTAATCAAAGTAGGTAGTTAATTTTTAATCCTAAGATGTGGTCCCAGCAACATTAACATCATTTGGGAACTTGTTAGAAATGCAAATTCTCAGGCCCCATTCCAGACCTAATAAATTAGAAATTCTGGGGTTATAGCTGGCTTCTGAATTCTAGCAGGCTCTCTAGATGCCTCTGGTGCACACCGAAGCTTGAGAACAATACAATACAGTTCAAGTACTATGCTCCAAAGAAACTTAGTGTTTTGGTCCATCAGGAGTGTCAAAATAAAAGTCTGCTGCAGGACTGAAGAGATGGTTCAGCATTTAAGAGCACTGGTTACTCTTCCAGAAGGCCCAGGTTCACTTCCCAGAATGACATGGCCACTAACAACCATCTGGAGCTTCCACTTCAGGGGATCTGGCGCCCTCTTTTGGTCACTCTGGCTCTAGGCATGCTTGTGGTGCACAGCCATACAAGCAGGCACCAATGGTGGTTCACATAGTTCTGGAGGCTAAAAGAAGCTGCTTAAGGGAAGAAGAATTTGTCTTGGCTCATTGTTGTAGAGATTTCAGCTCATCCTGTGATGATCATACTGAGTGACAGAGATCCCTTCACTAGGTAGACTGTGAAACAGACAATGGCTGAAAGAGATCAAGGGGTGGGTGGACCCTTCAGTGGCCTGCCTCTACTGATCTATTACCACCAGCTCGGCCCTTTTCCTAAAGGCTATAAAGATGTTGAGCTAGACAGTTTTATGTCAACTTGACACAAGCTAAAGTCATTTGACAGGAGGGAACTCCAATTAAGAAAATGCCTCTATAAGATGGCATTGTAGGCAAGCTTGTATGGGGGGAGGGCCCAGCCCACTGTTGGTGGTTCCATCCTGGGCTGGTGGTCCCAGGTTCTATATGAAAGCAGACTGAGCAAGCCCTGATGAGCAAGCCAGCAAGAAGTATCCCTCCATGGCCTCTGCATCAGCTCTTGCCTCCAGGCTCCTGTCCTGCTCTCTCATTAGTCTTGTGGGATGCAAACATTCAGACAATCCATGGATGATACTGAGGTCCTTTGTGCCATTTTTACAATGTTTTTGACAACTCTAGAATTGTTTCAAAATGAAGACTGGAAACAAAACATTTTTACACAATCAATCATGGGCAGTGTGCTTGGTTTGTTCCATAGGGCTGAGAGGTAGTCCACAGAGTGGGTAGGGAGACCAGTCAGAAGGCTGGGGCACTGCACCAGGGGACTGAGGATGGTGAGTTGCCCAAGAAAGACAATGATCCAAGAGATGGAGAGGAATGGATGGATTCAAGCCCTGCTTTGACTTCTCCTTTTGGTAGGATCTTACATGGTAGAGAAAGGGAGAACAAGCCTTATTTGAAAAGATTGTTCAACCAGGCATGGTGGCACACACCTTTAATCCCAACACTTGGGATGCAGAGGCAGGTGGATCGCTGTGAGTTCGAGGCCAGCCTGGTCTACAAAGTGAGTCCAGGACAGCCAAGGCTACACAGAGAAACTCTGTCTCGAAAAACCAAAAAAGAAAATAAAACATTGTTCTGACTTTCCCTTTTGATAAAATGTGGGACAGAATAGAGCCTATGTGCCTTACCTGCCTGACTGCTGTTTTCATTGTGGGTTCATAATCCTATCTGTCTGCTAATATAACCTGGACTGTTTATTTGGGTATTTTTAATTTTCCCCTTGGTTCCTACACATATTCTTCTTATATAAAACAAGGTAAGACTCTTTCATTCATTGTCTCCCGTGTTTACCTCTGTCAGGGACCTTTCTCTAGATAATCCTTCTGTGTTCTTTTCAGCAGCATTGTGTTGCCACTCAAACTGTGACCTTTACAAAGCCCTGCTGGTATATTGCGATTCCACATGCTATGCCCTTTGCAGTAGCAAAGTCTTTCCATAGAATACTCCTTTGTTAACATTTTCCTTATTTCAAGGCTCAGCTGGAGAATCACTCTGCTTCAAATTTACCCAGTGTAAAGTAATCCCTCCTTTTCCTTGGCAAATTAGAGTTCTTTCTTAAATTAAAATTTTTTTTGCAAATTAGAGTTCTTACCTTCCATTTTCACATGTTCAGCCATGCTCATTGCATTGTACTTGTTTGTTAAATTGCCTACATTTAAATTTCTTTGACTACAAGTTATAACTTTATATCAGTTAATTTTCCCTTTATCATCAGATGCCAAAGAAGCTTGCCAGTAATATAAGTTCTTAAATGTCACCCTGTGCTTTGTGTTCACTCTTGACTTTACCTTGTTTCTCTGAGTACTTTTCCTGTGAAGTTTTGTAGTTGCTTGTCCTGTGCCCTCTTCTCTATTTGTAACAACAGCCTAGTTCTTCCTGTTCGGCTGTTTTGTTGGAGTTGATTCCACCAGAGGGCGCTGTAGGACTTGATTCGGTCCAGCAGTAGCTTTTGGGAATGCTGTTACACTGTTTTCGTGTGATTCTGCCTCCTGTGTCAAGATTTCTCCTTTCCAAATCCACTTCGTTTCATCTGCGGATATATTTTAGTGCATAGTTTATATCATGTACTATAGTAGATGCCAAAGCGTCACCAGGCCAAGTCTTTAACCTCATGGGATAGTTAATAAGTTGACAAAGCACATATTCTACTAGACAGAGATAAAGAGGACGAAGAAAATGCTTTGTGAGGACTTGTAGGTCATTGTAACAACTTGAACTCTTTACGCAGAATGATATGTTCCCTGAAGGGCATACTGCTATCTCAGCCCTCTTGTCTTTTTGTTTTTTAACCATAAACTGGGCAGTACGGTCTATCACGCGGTCCCTGCTTGGATGTATCGTCTCACTACAGGCTGAGGGCAAAGGGCCCATGTGGTCATGGACTGAAACCTTTGAAGCCAGGTACTCAAATATTTTCTTCTTGCTTATTTTTTTGAACTTTTAAATCTATCACTTTTATGTACAGCTTTGAACTAGATGCATGCAGTACCTGTGGAGGCCAGAAGAGGGCATCAGATTCCCCTTTGTGAGCCGCTGTGTAGGCACTAAGACTGGATCCTGGGTCCTTTGTAACCCTGAATCTAGGCTTTCTTGAACTAGATTGTCAATTATTTTTGTCACTGTGAAAATGGATTAATGCAGTGCTGTATTAGGATGATGTCTGTCTAGTGCACGTTACTTAACCTCCCTACGTTTTGATTTCCCACTTGTCTCCTCTCAAGTTTAGTAATAATAACAACACCGCTGGGGGATTGTAATTAAATTATGTAATGATAATCACTATGTGTGAAACACTTAGAGCCATGCGTAGCACACAGTAAATAAACCGTTATGTCTCTTTCTTCTCTTTCATGGATAAAAGCATATTTTTATCTTTTTATCACTAACACTTAGACTTGGTACACAGTACTTACTATATACTTTAATCAACCACATATGAAGAAATAACAGGTTCCCCAGCCAAACCAGTTATTTCTGATATATATATATATTATATGATACACATATATCTCAAATATATAATAATAGTATGGTATGATAGGAGATACATATACATGTATGTATTTCAAATATATGCACATGTATATGTCAGATATAGACACATATATTTCAGATATATACATATATATTCTCAAATATATCATATATATTTACTGAGATCATTTCTTCATTCCTGTGTGCCACTTGCTATGGTGATAAGAAGTGAAGATTCGAAGGTGGCTAAGAATGCTTCCTGTGTAAGCATGGAGACCTGAGCTCCACTTCCCAGCAGCCATGTGAAAGTTGTGCTCCGTGCCTGGAGCTCCAGCTTTGGAGGCTAGAGACAGGCACATCTTAGGAGCTTGCTGGCCAGCTGGCTAAGCTGAAATGGCAAGCTTCTAGGGCAGTGAGAGCCTGCCTCAAAAACTAAGGTGGGAAGCCATAGCGGAAGACTATCTGACATCCTCCTCTGGCCCCTGCATGCACGTTCACGGGCATATGCACTACTTAGCTCCCACATATATACATATCTCCCCCCCCACACACAGGAAGAAAGGTTACAGAGCCTGATAGCATATGTGTGTGTGCATACATATAAATGCATGCACACATCTTTATATATTATCTTATATCAATATTAAACTAATATTAAACACATGTATCAATATTAATATTATATATTTGTACCTAGTTGGTACAGCTGTCACACTTCTTACTAGGATGAGATTGGGGATGATGTCTAACCTCTCAGAACCTTAACTTTGTCACTTGAAAAGTGAGAAAAGATAAAGGAATTTAAACATAGAATTCCAGAGCACTCAAGTGTTAGCCATAAATGCTAATCTTGTCACTAGTGAAATGGTTCCATAGACAACTTTGGTATCCCAGGGACCATTCTAGACTGTGGACATGTGGGGAAGAGTGAAGCCTGCTGTCTGCTCTCAGAAAACCCACAAACTAGTAATGAGGACAAGGGTGAGTATGTCTAGACAGAGCCTGGCAGAGGCTCAGACTGAATTTAGGGGGGGGGTGGGTAATGGTGAGAGGAAGAGGCAGGGAAGTAAGGTTTTCTAGGAAATGGAAAGCTTGAGCTTGGCATCCACTCACTGACAGTCCTAGGCTATTGATATGTAGCAAACATCCAACTCCTCCTTGTGGTTCCTGAGAAACGAGTTTTGTACCAAATTCCTCCCGTCAAATTTCTCTACCAAGATCAGTTAATTACAGCCTCCATTCTGTCTTTTGAAAACCAGAGAAACTCCAGGCTAACACCACACAGTTAGGCCCTCACAAGTGTAGTAAACATGGCTTTGAATATTTTTCCTGAGGAAATTCCACTTTCCTTTTGTGGCTATGCCAGCGGATCCCCAAAGGCGATGGACTACGTGTCACACATCTCTGCTCTGTCTTCTCCCTCCTGCCATATATATATATTTTCTGAAAAGCATTTACACTCTTCCTAGTCAGTAGATGGGAAGTAGAAAGTGTCCCGTGTGTGCTTTATTTTTATTTGTTTCTTCCAGAAATGTCCAAAGCTGGCGATTTAGTTCAGCGATAGGATGCCTGCCTAGCATGTACAAAGTCCTGGATTCAAACGCTAGTGCCACACACATGCTCACAAACATACACACATTTACCCACAAACACAAACGAAACAGCAGAGCTGGGCGGTTTTTTTTTCTAGCTCACACTTTTGGTAGGAGTTTCCCAGGGATGGGAGGACTCCCTCTGTATTTAAATCACTGAGATCAAGGACATGGTGTGGGTAAAGGGAACCCTTTATTCCTCAGTCTTTCAGAAAAACCAATAAAGCCATTGAAGCTTGTCTGGTTCCCCCAAGTAGTTAAAAAGAACAATAGAATCAAGAGTTCCTGGTGTTCTCTAGAGCTGATTTTGGCAGATGATAAGCAGCTTGTAAAAGGGCTTATTATTTGAGTAGAGCCTTGGCTGCCTGACTTTTAAGGTTGATTATTTATTTTTCATGTTGTATAACAGGAGCATTGGGCAATGCTCAGAAAAGGCCTTCTGGGTCAGCGATGTACGGGCTCCTGAGCTTCCCCTCCCAGCAGAGTTGGCTTCCAGCCCACAGAGTAAGGGAACCAGGCTGTGTCTCTTGTCTAGCCTCTGTCCACCAGACAGCCTTTCTCACTGGTTTCCTTAGATGTTGAAGACATCAACATTTCCCTCTGCTCCCTAGCCCAAGAAAAACATTTCTCTGCGTGTATAAGTTCTCAGGCCTTCACTGGTAGTGTGACCTGCTTTGGAAAGATTTATTTTTTCAAATACAGAACTTGCTCCTTTGCAGTAAGCAGCCGTTAAGGGGCCTCTGCATCTCGGTGAGCCCAGGCATTGAGACTGAGGAGTGTGGAAAGTCTGCAAGAAGTCTTCTGTCTGTGAAGGGTACAAAGCCAAGCCTGTCATTGGCCTTTTTGTTCGGAGCTGTAAAGCACTGTGCCTCCTTTCTGAGGCTGGATTCCCTAGCTTACTGAGAAAGCCAGGGCTAACGTTAGACATTTAGGTGGATGGAAACTCTTTTTCCCCCTCTATGCTAAACTTTAAAAATGGATTGGGCCTGGAGCTGACAAGCAGTTGAGATGGTTTTAATAGTGAGAAACTTAGTTCTCTCTCATTCAGAGTTTTGGAGGCAGTTCTGTATATAGAGGCTTAAACCTGTTATTTGTATCAGCGCTGTCAGTGACATGAGAAAGAACCATAGGAGGTGATGGGGCCCAGGGGGAGATTTTGTGAGCTGCTCAATGAATCTTGGATGATGTCTGATATTAGGAAGATGTGTGGCTTTGAAAGAGTTGCCATTCCACTTGGAGTTACTATTTCAGGAAGAACCTGTCTCCCTCAGAGACAGTGTTTTATTGAAGAGAGTCTTGAAGATGTTAAAAAGATAATCATCGAGTTAGAATTTTCTTCTCTAAAAGAAACTCTCCCTTGAGTGTATGGCTGGGTTAATTTCTTACACTGAAGTCCCTCAACTCTTGATTGATGACTATTTTGGCTCCTGTATTAGCCAAGAGAGACTAGGCTCAGCTATAGGTATGAACAACACAGGTGTATGTATTCTATACCTAAATCTTGGTGTGAACCAGTTGCCCCACTTCTATCTTTCTGGAACACGTGACCTCCAAGAACACCATTGCAAAGAAAAAGACAGCTAAAAATGCCCGTGCTTTAGTTGGCTACAAGTGAAACATACAACTTGGGCATAATTTTCATTGACAAGAACTAGTTCTTTTGTGTCGAGCTAACTGTGAGCTATGAAGAGGTATCCCTGTTAGATTTGCTGGCTGTTGATACTTTGCGGCATCCCCTGGGTTCCTACTCGTTATTGGTTTCACACCCCATTTACAGGAAGCGAATCAATGATGCTGATTTTTTTTTACTCTAGAAAGAGACTGGACTTTGAACACCAAACCATCTCTGTCTCTCACAGACAGTGCTTGCTTCACTTAAGGAGAGGGGACAGAAGAGCTATTATTACCCACTTATTTGTCATAATCTATTCTCTTTCCCCTTCATTACTCACCACCACACAGGCATTTTCCCTGCGGCTTCTCTCCCAAGAATCACATTGATAACATAAGAGTTGCCCCAGGTCAAACACTTTTTTCATTCTAGTGCCAAGTCCCAGGTCTGACTAGAGCAACGGGAGCTTTTGATAAGAAGGTTTTTTTTTTTTTTTTTTTTTTTTTTTTTTTTTTTAATGAGGTCATTATCACAAGGTTAGCATAGGCCATGCCCCATATCTCTAGGGGCCCCAGTGCCTTGGGCTTGTTTCACCACAAATTAGTTTGTCCCTCTGACAAGGTAGGTGAGCAGAATTCCTTATTGCCCTTCAGCATCACAGAGAAAGAGGAAACGTTAATTCGCTCTCCAAATTTCTACCTAGAAGTAAAGATCACTTCTTAGAAGGAATGTAAGAGAAAAATGGTATGGCCTGACCATGGTGCACATTAGCAGTACGTTCTCTCTCTGTCTCTGTCTCTGTCTCTGTCTCTGTCTCTGTCTCTGTCTCTCTCTGTCTCTGTCTCTGTCTCTCTGTCTCTCTGTCTCTCTCTGTCTCTCTGTCTCTCTCTCTGTCTCTCTGTCTCTCTCTCTCTCTGTCTCTCTGTCTCTCTCTCTCTCTCTCTCTCTCTCTCACACACACACACACACACATAATCCTCCTGGGATATTTTTTGGCTTTGGCTGCCTGTGTGCTTTCAACAGTTTGTTGTTCTTTTTGTTTTGGCTCTCAGATAAACAGACTAAATATTTTTTTTCTTATGCCTTTTAGTGCCTGCCATAGAAATGGGATGGCTGGTGCCAGCACAGATCAATCTCCAAAGGAGATTGTTAGCTCATCTTCTTATGTTCTGGCATATATACTTTTCTGAAGGGCAGTCTCTTAAACCAGATGCACATTATGAGTATTTGCTTTGTGGATAATGAGTTGGCTGACTAGCTGGATGCCTTGGGGTGGTGGGGGGGGGGAGGTTCAGAATTGTAAGGAGGTGGAGATAAGACCCGTGTCTGAAATATGCCCCACTGAGTAGTTTACATCTACCTTCTTTGATCCTCCAAACTATGCTCTATGCAATGCTTGTTATTTCAAACCTGTATGAGACAAATTCAATTAGTCAGTTATTGAATATAAATCATACCATCTTAGAGAATCAGTGCTAATCTCCCCCCCTCTCTCTGTCCTGTGTGTGTGTGTGTGTATTCAAGTGTGAATGCGTGCATGTGAGGCCAGAGGTCAGCCTTGGATGTGATTGATTCTTCATGAGCCATTCACCCTGTTTTTCAAAACAGGATCTCTCATTGGCTCCCTATTAGATGAGCTGTATGGCCATTGAGCCCCAGGGATACACCTACCTCTGCCTTCCCAATGCTAGGGTTATAAATGCACACCACCACATCTAGCTTTTTCATGTAGGCTGTGGAATTCGAACTCAGGTCCTCACACTTGTGTGACAAGACCTTTACTAAATGAACTATCTCTCCAGTCCCGGGTTAAGAAAAAGGCAGGATCAGATGTACTTCTTCATCCCCCAAATCTTAAACTTTTCCATCTTCTTTATATCTTGGATTTTCAGTAAACTTTTCAATCTGTGAAGATATTTTCCTTTGAGGCACTTGAATTTTCTCAGATTAATGTGATATTTCCAAGGAATTGAAAGTATAATTCATTTCGAGCAGAAGAGCACTCTATGGCACTTCAGTCATCTCTTCACATATCTAGAAAAAGGAATAAAGTAGAGGGCAGTTTGACCCTTTGTGAGTTATTCATTTATGAATGACGAGGAATCCTTATGCCATTCAGGCTGGCCTCATATTTGTGAAGCTCCTGTCTCAGTCTCTACAGTGCTACAACTTCTAGAATGTGCCACCATGTTTAACTAATGTTTCCTAACTTTACACTTTAAAACTGCAAATGAAGCATCACTTGTTCATGTACATATATATTTTTTCTTTCAAAACATAAATGTTGGGCCCGGAGAGCTGACTCCATGCTTAAGAGTGTATACTGGTCTTCTAGAGGACCTGAGCCAGGTTCCGGCACCCACAGTAAGCCACTGACACCCTCTTCTGGTCTTTGTAGGCAATGTACTCATGGGTGCATGCCCCCCGTACACATGGCTGCATATAAAAATAGAATAAAATAACTCCTTTTTTAAAAAAGAAAAAGAACAAGATTTAAAGAAAGTGGGCACATCAAGGTTCAGAAATGATGATTAACTTTTCTATCATCATTCTTTGATGTCCAGACCAAAATAACCAAATGATGACCTGGGAATTCTGCATCACGACTTTCTTCCTGGTTAAAAATGACATGAGACAGGTTGATGGCAACTGCTATGCGTTGTGTGTAGGTCAATGATCTCACAGAGGCAGAACTGTTAGCGGTCTCTCAAGGGCAAGGTTTCTAGTATCTTGGCAACTTCCTTTTATATGTGGTGATAGCTAGATTTGAAGTCTGGCCCAGCTTCCCCAGTGGAATCCTGCAGAGGATGTGGACATGGTAGCCACTTAGCTGACAACGTGTTTCGATACAGAAAGAGCCATGTTTTCAAGTGTTGCTTCGGCGTGTAGTGATTGATGTTTCAGGAAGACTGCTTTTCAGTGTAGATTGTCAGGTGAGTCAGCAGTTATGAAAGTATTTCTAACTTGTAAAAGTATGGAATGTATGGTGGGTACCGCATTGACATGGCAAATTGTGTGTTGCTTTCCTCCTATGGTTGTTCCCCCTTGTCTGAGGATTTTAAGGATGATCTCTTAACAGCTGAAATATAGCTGTTGAAAATTCCCCCAATTTAGCTTACTTCTGATCAGTGAGGATTTTTTTTTAAATGTCATTGGGTTTCCCTCAGGGTCTTCCTAAATTTAAGCTGCCTTTGTAGTACTTTCAGTATGTTTAGTTCCCCTGGGAGTAACCTAGAGCAGTTCCTCTGTGGGAGATTGTCCTGGCTTTCTCAGCACTTAAGCATTTTCTCAAAGAATGACCAGGCCTGGCCTCGGGTTATTCTTAATTGTTCTTTCCTGTTTTCTGTCACTCAGTTGTCTAAGGCATGGAGTTGAGTGGAAAAGAGGCTGAAGGCACAGCCTGATGTCAGGCAGATACTCAGTAGCAAAGAAAGCACTTAGCCCTGGGCCAGGCTTCTGGCACATTCTTGCTCTGAAATTTTGATCCTAGCTTGGAAAGAAAAAAAAAAAAAAAAACCTGACTTGCAAACTTCTCCCAGACGTACACAAATCTCACTGAAGCTGCAAACTTTCTTCGCAGGACTGTTTCCCAACGCCTTACTAAGAACAGTTCTACAGAAGCTTGTAATCTAGTTTTCTAGCAGTACAGATTAGGAGCAACAGGGAAAGATATTGCAAGTGGGGGGGCGGGCGGGGGAAGGAGGGAAGGTCCTCAGATCAACAAAGGGCATGCTTTCCCCTGAAAGCCTGATAACGTGGGAAGAAAAAAAATGCAGAATATAACATAAAAGAGGGTGTGGTTGTGGTTTCCCAGGGTCCTCTGGACAAAAGTTCAAAGAACAAAGAAGTGTGGGACCCAGCAGATACGGAAGCCCCTGCCTACAACCTTAGCGCTTGAGAGCTTGAGGCAGGGGGGTTGGGAGATTGAGGACAGCCTGGGTACATTGCAAGACTCTGACTCAACAAAACAAAACAAAACAAAACCAACCAAACAAACAAAAACCCTAAAACAATCAAGCACAAAATCCAACAGAAAAGAAACATGGGAGGCAAGCAGTATAAACATGTACACTTTGTTTATTATCAAAATATTGCCAAATTTTAAATATTTTTAGGGTTTGCTGGGATTGTGGCTTGGTGGGAGAGTGCTCATCTAGCATTCATGGAGGCTTGAGTGTCACTGCTAACATGCCGGAAGAAGACCAGCAGACTCAACTAACCTAGGCCCATGGGATTTGTAGAGATTGGACCTAGGGTCCCTGCACATATGTAACTGATGGACAGTTTGGTCTTCGTGTGGGTCCCTTAGTAAGTTGAGCGGGTTCTATGACATGGACTCTGTTGGCTGCTTTCAATCACTTCCTCCTAACTCGGCTGCCTGGCTTGGCCTCAGTGGATGAGGAGGAGCTCAGAACTGATGTGACTTGATGTGCTGGGGTGGGTTGGGGGGTCTCCCCATTTCTGAGGACAAGGACAAGAAAAAGAGGGTGGAAGGGTTGGACAGGGAGGAAAGGAGGTAAGGCACTACAATTAGAATGTAAAGTAAATATATAAATTTTTAAAAAGAAAAAGAAAAAAAAACCTTAAAGACAGAAAATCATCTAAAAAAAATAGTATTCAAAAATGTTCTTTCTTGGCCCAAACCTGACCACTTCTAAGTCTGCCATATCTCTTTTATGTCTGAATTTTTAGTGTTTACTGTAATGTGAATGTGGTGCTTTTTATTGTAAGAATGCGAAGCCTGGGGTTGGTGAAAGTGATTCAGATATTGCGTCAGATACGATCTGCACAGAAGATTCATTCACTCCCTGCTTTGCCACCCGGTAGAGGAGCTGCATTTTGGAATCCGCCATGGAACCGAGCAGCCCCCTCCATAGACTTTGCTTCATTTTTCTCCCCTCCCCCGTCGGCCCAGGAGCTGCCTTTGTGGAAGTCTGAGCTATGGAGTTGGGCAGTTCAGGCTTGGAGGCCCCTAACAGGAAGTGACTTCAGTCCTCACACTTGTTCTCTGCCAGGTTGTCACAGTGTTTACTGTGCTGACGAACCAGCCTAGTCCGTTTGTCAGCACTTCTGAGTCAGAGGCCTAGGGCAAGGCGTACACAAATTGCTGCTCAGATTTGGTTCTTGTACCCTGTTCTGTTCATGCGGCCATGAGCATTTGTTGCCAGCTTCTGTGAGCTGGCTGGCCCTGGGTGCGAGACAAATGCAGCTTAGGCCAGAACGCTCTGCTGCCACCACATGCATTTGCAATTACCTTATTTCTCTTGCCGATTAAGAGTCTGGCCACGTTACCACTGCCAGCAAGGTCTGCTTTCTTCACTGTGCTCATTGGCCTCCTACCTCTACCTCGTGACAAAGAGTATGACTGACTTGGCTCAAAGCAAAGAAGCGTTGAGGCTGCAAGAGCCCAGAAAGCAGCCAGAAGCATGCCTCACTCAGTCCGTGCCATAATAATTCCTTTGCTCAGCCTTCTGCTATGCTTCCCTTTTCTAGTCCTTACTGTTCAGTGCTGAGAGATGGGTTCTGATTAGGAAACTCACTGTAACTACCTAACATTTTAAAAAGATGCTTCTTAAAGATGTAGAACTACTATGTACAATCCTAGAATACTGCAGGGAGCTAGGCTGGTAATCAAGAAACCTGAGTTCTGCCCCTGGATCAGCTGAGCAGGGCTGTGAGGTCACTGACAAATTTCTTATTCATCTACCAGTGGGATGATGAGTAGACACTGAGGTCTAAGCATTAAACCTTCACTTTTCTGATCATCTGTTCTGTAGAATGTACTCTGGCTCCCTCTTTTTCCCTCTGTCATGTCTCTTTTCACCGGAACCCCTCTTTTCCAAAAATAGCTACTTACCTATTTTGTTTGTCAGCTGCTTTGGGGATATGGTAAGATTTGGAATCATAAGAGAGATCTGTGAGTTTTTATTTTGGACTTGACATACGGAATTCGACCTTAATAAAGTCACTGTAGTCCCATCTGGAATTTTAAACACTAAGTCATAGGGAGAGCGTCCAAGCTCACCACCGACAGTGCAGTGAGGCTGGTGACCAGACATTTCCATTTACTCCCTTGCAAGTGTCTTGGGTGGAAGCAGGGAATACGCTGTCCCTCAATTAGCACTGTCCGGGAAAAGCAGGAGAGAGGTAGAAAAGGAGGGAGCAGTAAGCATGGGTAAAGCTACAGGGTAGTGACAGGCTTCAGTTAAATGTCCACTGTTTGGCAAAAGGAGTCAGCCGTTGTGGGCAGGGAGAGTGAGAAGACAGCGTTCTACAAATAAATCCTGCCCGTCTCTGTGCTTCAGCCTATATTGACTTGGTTGCTCTAGTTGGCAAGTCTCCTTTCTCCTCTGATTCAGAACCCTCCCACTCTTGTTAGCTTCACCCCTTCTGCCAAGTTCAGCAAGCAAGCAAGCAACACCACCATCTCCCCCCCCCCCCCTCCCCCCCTTCTCCTCCTCCTCCTCCTCCTCCTCCTCCTCCTCCTCCTCCTCCTCCTCCTCCTCTTCTTCTTCTTCTTCTTCTTCTTCTTCTTCTTCTTCTTCTTCTTCTTCTTCTTCTTCTTCTTCTAGGACCTAGCTTTCTTTTAGGTATACAAAAAGGTATACTTATTCAGTGTCTGTCCTCTGACTGCATCTACCCTATGGCCTCTGCTACTCTGCTATGCTCCTTTCTTTTCTTCAGCTACACTAAAGGGTGTTGGGAGGGAGCAACTGTTTTCTGGGCACCCCCAGTCACTGCAAGCTGAGTGATTCACTAAGACTCATAATTACTTAAAACAGACTTTTCTCACACTAAGAGCTCTAACAGTACAGGATTCAGAACAAAGGCCGCAGAAAAATATGTGCTCTGGCTTAGGACAAGATTCCAACTCCTATCCAGGGCCACACAAAATCGACGAACAATGAGTTTACTAGGACACTTGCTCAGAAAAGCCTGCCTGTATGTCAGTCTCTGAACCCTATCCAGAAAGAACGTCAGGACCCCAATCTGAAAAACAAGTATTTATGACTCTTGCTAACCCACCCCAGGAAGTCCTGATAAGCTAGTATACTATGCTTTGTTAGTCTGCATCAAACATCAAGACAGCACCAATTAATGGCGTGAAGGTTAGTTACTCAGTGAGTGGATTCCCAAGGGTAAAGCCTGGCGCCCCCATAATTCTCTAGGTCTAGTTCACAAAGGACTGGTCATCCAGGCTTTGTGTATTAACCCTTTCAACAAAACTCTCAAAACACTTCAGAATTCTCAGAGTCCTTGGCATGGGACTCTGGGACATGGGACAAGACCTTGGCCTGTGGTTCCAATGCTCCAGATTCATTTATCTCACAGTTTGCTTTCCGTGTCCAGTCTTCATCAACATTCTGTCCCGTTGGTATGGTCCAATCTAAACTTGTCTCATCCTCCTCCACCTTTACCTTGCCCTTCTTTGTCTCATTCTGTTGCTCAAGCTGAGACCTGCCCTGGCTTTTCTACATGATGGACGCTGTGCTCTCAACTGAAATAAACCCTTTCCTCCCTCCAAGGTACGTTGGGTCATAGTGTTTATCCCAGCAATAGAAAGCAAACTACCACAAGGCTCGATGGATCCTGGGATGTCTAATCATTTTCCTCAATTATTTTTCTCTGGAAAAACTAGTCAGAGTAGATCCTATGGGTTGTAACAAAAACTCTGTCCTAGCCAGTAGGCAGAAAATAAAAAGGGTGAAATTAAACATTCGGACTTGTACACTTGTTTGACTTCGGACATGACATAGTGTTGCTATTTTCCTGGCCTCAATCTTGCTTTATATCCAGACTTGACCTTGAACTTATAGTCCTTTTACTTTAGCCTCCCTAGTGCTGGCATTCCAGGAGAGTGCCACCATGCCTGGCTGAAGCATCCTTTAAAAATGGACCTAATACATATAACAAATCAAGTCAGCATACTGAATTATGGTTAGAGTAATTTCCTCAAATATATGGGAAACATTGAATGAATGTATGGTTTTGTGGATCTAATACAGATTCATATTTAAAAATGAGCACTTGGGGGCATTTTTTTCTCTGGCTTTGTGCTATTGCAGTGTGCTGTAGCTTTTATACAAGTATATAACTATGTGAAAGCAACTTCAACTATCTTGAAAGGTTAAAAGAATAGTGACTCAGATTATAAGGAGTGATAAAATCATAAAAAAAGAAGGTGGCAGACACCACAAAAATTAGCACAGTGGGTGACTTTAGGGTTGGGATGAGACATATACTAGGGCTCTGTGAGTAATTTACCAGGTTGTCACTCTTTTTTCTTAGTTTTATGAATGGGCATGCAATGTAAGAATGAGCTTCATCATAGTGTTTTCATGCATTGTTCTTATAGATGCTTTGCCTCCATTCCTTCCTTCTTCCCCTGGCCTCCCCTTTGCTAATCCCCTTCTTCCCCACAACAATCCCTCTTCTGATTTCATGGCATGCATACTGCATACTCGGTTACTCTCTCTCTGCTTCTCTCCTCATCCCTACCATGAGGTCTCCTCTTCTGCTGGCTGTAGTGGTGCACACCTTTAATCCCAGTGCTTGGAAGACAAAGGCAGGCAAGTCTCTGAGTTCAAGGTCAGATTGATCTACATAGTGAGTTTGAGGCCAGCCAAGGCTACAGAGTTGAGAGACTGTCTAACAAACAAGTAAAAAAAACAAAAACAAAAACAATCTCTTTTTCTCACAAAACTCAAATGTGGGAAGGATTAAGCTTTGTCACAGGTGGGAGCAGTCTTGGCAGGCTTTACCCTTGGGGCACCCCATGAATACCTTATGACAGACTGAGTGGAGCCATCCTGGGTCTGGAATTCAGGAAGCAGACCTGGGAACCCCACCTGGACTATTGTCTTTCTAATGGACCCTCACCAGGAGAAGGAGCTGGTCCTTCCCACATGACTGAAGGAGTTGGGGAAGAGAGAATAACAAAGTCGGCTGCAGAGAGAGCGTGCGGGGGCAGGGGACGAGCTGGACCAGCACGCAGGCCAGAGAGACACCTAAGGACCTGTCCTGTGGAACGGCTACCGGAAGGTTCACTCTTTTGTCCCTTTAACCTTTTTCCTTCTTGTATAAGCTAGTTGGGTTGCATAATAAAGTTTAATTGCTAAGAAACAGAGTCAACACTCAAAAACAAATGCAGAACACCCAAACCAGCACTTCTCCCCTCTTGTGGTCCCCTTCTCCCTGTTATAGTTTTATCCTCTCACATGTTATGTCTTGACTGAGAGGATAATTAGAAAGGTATTTATAATGCTCAGTTAAGCTACATAGAGTTTCTATAGGTTATGTTCAAAATAGGCAAAATAACCAAAATGGCTACTCAGATAGGACTTATGTTTATGGAAATGTCTCCTGTCTGTTTTTACTTCAGAATTCCTGAAGGCTTCATTATGGGTCTGGGTGAATGCGGAGTTACTGCCAAGCTTATCAGAGAGTTAGCTGTAGATGTTTTAGCATGTCCTGCAAACAGAATCATACAAAGGAGACCAAGACACCGTTTTGTCCCTCACCTTGGCAGACATTTTTAATTGCATTATGATTTTATTACATTTGTGTGTGTGTGTGTGTGTGTGTGTGTGTGTGTGCGCGCATGCGCGTGCATGAGCACTTGTGCATGCTCCCTTGCCACAGTGGGCATGTAGAAGTCAGAGGAAAACTTGTGGGAGTCAGTTCTTTCTCTCCACCATGAGAGTTCTGGGGTTCAAGCTCAGGTCATCGGGCTTGCAGCAGCTGCCTTTACCCTTTGAGCCATGCCACCAGAACCTTGACAAAAAATTTTTTTAAAAAGTATTATTACATGTAAACAAAGACAAATTATTAGAGGTGGGTTTGAAAAACATCAGGAGAGGGACAAGACATGAAAGATGATTTGGGGGAGGTGGATCAATAAGAACAAAGTATGTATGAAAAAGACATAACAAAACCACTGCATTGCGTGCTGATTGGAAAAATAAAAGAAATAATGTTTTTAATAACTGATTTTTTTGTCTTTTAAAAATTATTTTATTTTGTACGTATACATTTATATTGTTACACACATATACAATAGATTGCTTATGGCAAGAAGAACTGTGACACAATCAGGAATTATATAAATGTTACAGTCTTAGTGTTTTGGCTATTTCTATTTGGCAGCCTTGAAGAAGACATCTTTCCTATCTTGGTGTAGCTAAAATTCTGAATGTAAATCAATCTCCATTACATCTTATCAACACGTGCCAACACTGTTTTTTGTTGTTGTTGTTTCATTTTAATTGATTAAATTTTCATTGCTTTTAGACATCAGGACCAGTAGGAATATCTTGGAAAGTACAGAATTTACTGGATACTTTGTTCCCAGTGACTAAGAGGATTGGGGAAATCCCATGAATATTAAAGACTCATACTAATTAAAGTATTGGCTACTAATGAGAAAATACAAGTAAATAGTAGATAAATGAAGAAATTGAATAACTTGGGTCTATTGTGTTTTATTGATTAAATTAAAATTGTTAATTTATTAATTAAATTATAGGCTGCTCAAGTGTATAATTTCATGTATTTACAGGCTATACTCTGATTATACTCATCACCCACCCTTTTATCTCCTCTAAACTCTATCAATCCCTCTTTCTCTCTATAGGTATCTTATCCTTGTCCATAACTGTTTATTTTGTTTTGAGACCGAATAGGTTAAAACAGGACCATCTGAATGGCCATAGGTATGGAATCATCTAATCGAACCAGGTAGGTTGCCAGTATGTGGAAAACTGTAAACAATGATGCCTTCTGCCTCATACCTGTCAATAATCAATAATTCAGCAGAGTTTAGTAGAGATCCATAAATTTGTTTTATGTCTGCAGTGATATAAAATCTCAAAGTTTCTTTTAACTTTTTTTTATTTTAAAAGTATGTTATCAGTTCTTTGAGAACTTTGTGCAATGTATTTTTTAACCAGGAAAATTCTTTATTTTATTTTTTATTTAATTAATTTATTCATATTATATCTCAATTGTTATCCTATCCTTTGTGTCCTCCCATTCCTCCTTCCCTCCCATTTTCCCCTTACTCCCCTCCCCTATGACTGTGACTGAGGGGGATTACCTCCCCCTGTATATGCTCATAGGGTATCAAGTCTCTTCTTGGTAGCCTGCTATCCTTCCTCTGAGTGCCACCAGGTCTCCCCATCCAGGGGACGTGGTCAAATATGAGGCACCAGAGTATGTGTGAAAGTCATACCCCACTCTCCACTCAACTGTGGAGAATGTTCTGACCATTGGCTAGATCTGGGTAGGGGTTCAAACTGGTGCCACAGTTTGAGCGGGACCCCTGGGCCCAGATCTGCCCGTCATAATGTTCTTCTTGTAAGTTTCTAGGACCCTCTGGATCCTTCTATTTCCCCCATTCTCCCATGCTTCTCTTCTTGCCTTTCTAAGAGTAAATTAGTATATGGTGTAAAGATACTCAGGGAGTTTGCTAGAAGATGAGCTCAGAGACCTAGAAAAGTAACCTAGTGCTCCTGCTTTCTCGCCCCGCCCCAACTCCCTTTGTTGTCTATATTCAGTCAAGCTGCCCCGAGCTTTGTCCATTTCATCTGAACGCCAAGTTAAGCAGTTTGCTCAGAAACAGTCCTGTTCTTGTTGGCTCATACAAGCTAACTATTCTGATACTGATTTTGAAACACTGAGCCTGCCCTTTGTACCTATTTCCCAGGGCCTGCAGGAGATATACACTGGAGATCAGCAACCTACGTTTCCCGCGAGGCTCTGTGACATCAATCAAATGCCCTGAAATGAGACATATCTCTGACTGCTTCACTTTGGCAGGGCTCAGTGAAAGACTCCCTCTCATACTCTAAGTTTCTGGTCACAGTTCTTTGAGTATGCTGACCTACTTTTCTCTTTTTGGAGAAAGAACAGAAACCTATAACATCTCCAGCAATTAATATTGTGTGTGTGTGTGTGTGTGTGTGTGTGTGTGTGTGTGTGTGTGTGTGTGTCTGTGTGCGTGTGCATGTGTGTGTAGGTATGTGTGGGGTGTGTGTGTGTGCCTGTGTGTGTGCATGTGTGTGTGTGTGTGCATGTGTGTGTGGGTAGGTATGTGTGGTGTGTGTGTATGTGTAGGTACTTGGTGTGTGTGTATGTGTGTTGTGTATGTGTGTGGTGTGTATATGTATAAATACGTGGTGTGTGTGTGTTTGTGTAGGTATGGTGTGGTGTATACGCAATGCAGGTGAGAGCACATGTGCAGGCCAGAAGAGAACATCAGGATTCTTCTTCTATCATTCTCCATATTATTATTATTTTTTTTTGGACAGGATCTTTTGCTGGTCTCAGAATTTGACATTTTACCTAGGCTGGCTGGCTGATCAACAAGCTTCTGAGATCTGCCTCTCACCGCTGCTCTCCAGTGTTAGGGTTACAAGCATGGGCAGCCGTGCTCAGCTTTTATGTAGGTGCTGGGATTTTCAACTCAGGTTCAAATGTTTTCACAGTAAGCAGACTTACTCACTGATTTTTCTTCCCAGCTCTCAAACACTGTTCTTCTCAGGAGCACTGGCTCCCACCTTCTGGCCCTTTACTTCTTCACTAGTCTGTTCTCACACTGCTATAAACCCCTTCAAGCGTGACCAAGCCGGAATGCTCGTGTTTACTACCCCAGCACGCAGCTGTGTTTTGGAATCTAACATGGCCCACACATCCTGGAGATGGGGCAGAGCCCTTCTCAGCTTTCCCTTCCCTGTTACATCTCACTGGAACATGACACACTTCACGGAACCTGCTCCTACAGGAGAAGGTTTTAGGAACCAACACAGTGTTTCTCCTCTGGGCCGCAGGATCGTGTGGCTGATGGCACTAGGGACTAAGAGACAGCCTTCTTGTCACTCTCGAATTGACATCATGTACTCCTCTGAGGTGTGCCTCCAAGAAAGGCATGAAGAGTTTTAGGCAGTTCAACTCTTTTGTGCTCTAGTAGGTAGAATCCGTTGGAGAGCCTGTACAGACAACTGCCAGACACTTGCACTCAGTCTGCTAGTCTCAGCGGGCTAGGAATCATTTTAGGTTGTCATTACCCTTTCCAATCTGCACAGTGTGGTTCACTTCCTTTTGATATATTTGGATTCATCTCAGAAAATGTATGTCCACTTCATGTTAGTCTGAGAAAAGATCATTAGAGAAACAAATCTTCTGGGACTCAGAAGTCAAGTGTGGGAGGGGGTCTTATGCTCCGGAGTGCCTTTTGGATTATCTAGTGGTTTCATCTACTACATATCTTCATGACCAGGAATAAATGCATACATATCCTGTCCCTTGGTACCTAGTGTTCTTTCTGTCCTATTTGTCACTGTGTGTACAGAAAATTATATGTCACCTACTAGAGTCCTATCTAATTTCAACACCACTGGAGGTGCCAATGTGAGGATGCAGAAAACCATCCATGTCATTTCCCCCTAGCTCTGAAATCCCATTGAGGCTGGAGTGGCCACAAGCTGTGTCCCTCCACCAGTTGTTTGTTCTCAGCCAGGTGAGCCAGGGAAGGTGGACGTGCCCTTTGAAGAACTAACCGAGTAGCAGGTGGCAAAACAGGATGCGGCAGAGGTGACAGGCAGGACTTCTAATACTAGGGGACCTTTTGTACTTGAGGCTGTAAAGTGTGCGGGGTTGGCAGAAACATGCAAATGAATGGCATCCCTCTCTGGAGAGACAGCACCTCAGATGAACTGCAATTGTACCAAAACAAGGGAACCGAATGGTGAAAACAAACGGTGTTATTGTTGACGAACTGATGAAAGAACGAAGATCAAATTTCTTTTATTTATGATGACCTCAAATTTTCCCCGACACTCCAGAATGAGAAGAGGCCGACTAGCAAAGGGCAACAGGGGCTTTGGTACTGTGAGGGAGCTAACAGCACACTCTGTCTCAGAGTGTGAACTCTGGTGCCATAATGTCCTATAAGCCATCTGGTGACAGTATGAATATTCTCTGTTTGCATGCCACAGTGTGTGGCCACCAGCACCCGTTGCTCCCTCCACCTTCATTTTGAAACTAGTTCTTTGAGAAATTTTCACAGTGTATTTTGATGATATCTACCTTCCACCAACTCCTCTCTGATCCACTCACTTCTCTACCCACCTAACTTTGTGTCCTCTTAAAATAAACCATCAAGTACAGTTTGTACTGCCTATGTGCTCTTGGACATAGTGTGTTCTTCCACTGGAGCATGGACAACCTACCATATCAACACTGACTTGTCCTCTCCAAGAAACTATCAGTTGCCAATAGTTGCCTTAGCTAGGGGTAGGACTTTATGCTCAAGTCTCCTTTCTATGCTGGGATTCTGTCTGGCTTCGGATTGTACAGATCTTGTGCATGCTGTCATAACTGCTGTGTCTGGAAGACACTGTTTCTTTGTAATCATCCTCCATCTCTGATGATTACAATACTTCTGTCCCTTCTTCCAAAATGATCCCTGGGCCTTGGGTGGCGGGGGGGGGGGGGGGGGGGGCGTGTGCTCTGTAGTCAGTAATTTTTTTTGCATTTTGACAAATGTTGGGTCTCTGTGTTAATCACCACCTACTGCAAAAAAAAAAAGTTTGTTTGATGAAGTTTGAAAGATTTCTAACCTATGGGTATAACAATGTCATTAGGATTCAGTTTAACACTGTGCCTACCTAACACAAATAGAAGTAGTTTCTTTCCTAGGGACTATGACCTGTCTAGCTACAGTTTCTTGGTCCTCCTAGGTATGGGTTTCATCTTGTAGTGTGGGCCTTAAATCTAATTAGAAAATCGTTGGTTACACTAATAAGGTTTATTCCACTATTATAGCAGTGGGCATGTCATGCCAGGATGATTGTTAGAGTAGCTTTCAAAGCTCACAGTTCAGTAAGACTAATGATTACTTTTCTGCTCTGGTAGCATGCATAGCACCATCTATCACTATGAAAACCAGTTGTTGAGGATAAAACCTCCATCCGAGTACTAGCTTGTTCTGTTTGTGTTTTGTGACTCACACATATGGTTTCTTCAGCAATAGGATCTTATGGTCAAGTTCTGGAGGTTAACCAAAAACATAGGCAATATCCTGTAGTGTTTGGAGATCTACGAAATCTCACTGGCCAAACCCTCCAAAATCGAGACTCCATTCCTAGAACTGGGGTTTTCATTTCTTTGCCTGTGGTATCTAGTGGGGGCATTGTTGCTTTGTTATAGGGTAACTCCATTTAACCTCTTCTTATGTGTGCATAGGTATATATTTTAGGAAACTTCTTTGGTAGTAGGTACCAATATTTTAAAACTTATCTTTAGTGTGTTACTTATCCCTTCTATCCCTCACCCGATGTGTTAGCTACTATTCTGTTGCTGTGAAGGGATACCATGACCATGGCAACTCCTGTAAAATAAAGCACTCATCTGGGGGCTTGCTTATAGTTTTAGGAGGTTAGTACATGATTATTATGGCATGAAGTAGACAGGCAGGTGCTGGAGCAGTAGCTGACAGCATCACATCCTGATCTTCAGGCAGCAGGGAGAGAGGGGGTCAAGGGGTGGCTGCTGGGCCTGCTGAGAGCTTTTGAAACCCCAAAGCCCATCCGCAATGATGCATCTCATGCAACAAGGCTACAGCTCCTAGTCCTTCTCAGACAGGGCCACCAATAGGAGACCAAACATTCAAACATATGAGGAGCAATCTTATTCTAACCACCATATCCCATTTAACCCTTCCTGCTCCATAAATCCTCTTTACTTTTCATACCACCATATTCTGTCTCCCTTCCAATGCCCACAAGGGTCTGATAAAGACATTCCATTTAGGACTGAGTGTTCTAAAGTCTCTCACTCTGTGCACCTTGTTCAGTTGTGGGTCTCTCTGTTAGTTACCATCTACTGCAAGAAGCTTCTTCTCTGATGAAGGTTGATCTATGGGTACAGTCATATGTCATTAGGAGTCATTTGCTTGCTATGTTTCTTTAAAAGAATAATAGAACTATGTTTTTGAGCCAGGGCTGGTAGGTAAGTCCAAGGAAACAGTGTCTTTCAGATACAACAAGGCTGATATGATATGAATTTACAGAGACAGTAGCAACATGCACAAAGACCTTCACAGGTTCAAGCCAGATAAAGCCATGGCAGACACAAACTTACCCCCCCAACCAAGAAGCTGCTTGCAGTTAATACCTGCTGGGAGCAAGAATAGTGTCACTGAGTATATCAACCCCACTCCTGGGCAGTCCCTATGCATGAGGTAGAAAGAACATGAAATTCGGTGGGTAGGGAGCTGAGGAGGATTGGAGAGAAATTGTAGGAGGAGAAAACATCGTAAATATCTGTGTATAAAAAAAAAAAAAAAAGAAAGAAAGAAATCCTTCCCAATAGCCCCTTACTAATTTCCTGATCTCTATGGTTATTTCAAATAGAACACACATATTGAAGATTCCTTGTGAGCCCTGGACATGTAGTTAGTATGCCTAAGGCATGAATATTTGGTTCTAATTTTATTATTTAAATTGACCTAGCCAGATGGAGATCATAATTGTCCTTGGAGTGGTATAGCTCTGGAGTCTCAGGTGATACTTCTTGTGAAAAACAATCTCCCACTGTGGTTCAAATAACAACCATCTGCAGTTAGGAGGTACCCGGCAGAAATCCTAGTTTGAGTCTTACTAACTCTGAAACTTTGAACAAGTCCCCCAGTCTCTTTGACAACATTTTCCCCAGCAAAAATGGAGATGACAACATTGTCTGTAGCACAGGACTGTTGGAAAGTTTAAATCTGATAATTCATGTAAAACTCTTAAAATGTCTGGCATCAATGCAGCTCTTCATAACGGTTGCTGTTAATGCATTTTGATGCTAGAATTTTGCATCCCATTGTATTTTCTATACTTCTGTAGTCACCAAATATCAATAACTCAGTCCATTTTGTTAGTATCATGGGTATGAGAATAGTGACATTAGCCCTCACTAAGTTCCATAACAAAAGATTTAACATTTTTTTGAAATCTTACTGTTTTCTGAACTCTGAGACAAATGAGATTTTGAAATTAAACATAAGATCAAATTCCAAAGTCAGAATACTACTATGAAAAAAAGTGCATGCGTCACTTTCCCCATTTCCTATTTATTGAACAGACTGTGTTTTTGAGACAAAGTCTCATGTACCCAAGGATGACCCTGAACTCCTGATTATCCTCCATCTACCTACTGAATGCTGAGATCACAGGCCAATAGCACCAAGCCTGCTTTGATTTATTGACTCTTTACCAAGTAATAGTTACATCCATGGATTCTGGAGTTACACCTGGGCTTGTAAACCCTATTTACTGCTTGGAAACCTTCAGCACATTACATAACATCTCTGTCTATTTCTTTATTTATCATCTGGATGTAACAAAAGTATATATATGGTGGAATTATTGTAAAGATTAAGTGGATAAATACCTGTAAAGCACATAGAGAAGGACTTGGAACTGGTACATAGCTGATACATGTTGGATGTATGAAGACTTTGTATTGTATTAGGTGCCAGAAGGCAACAGTAAGTCTTGGAGAAAGGGACATAAGCATGAAAATATAGTGAAGATTTTCAGACAATGAAGATGGACGTCTTTGAGAACACTGAGGAACACTAACAAAGATCAAGTTCATTGGCTGGAGAGCAGTCTGGGCATTTTCTGTAGAGCTGGAGGAAAACAAAATGTGGTGGTGCTGCATTCCAGATGAATGTTTTCCCAATATGAATAAGGGTTGAGTCCAAAGGACTAGAATAGTAATTGTTGAATTGGTTTGTCTACTATACAAGGGGGGGTATAGGTGGGAGAGGTCAGCAAAAAGCAGTCCTTAAAAGACTGTATCAACGATGCTGAAGAATTTCGTCCTTATTTTGAGTTCTGTGAACCCACTGAAGCATTTGCTCTTGTTGCTGTTGTTTTGGGACAGGGTCTCCTGCAGACCAGGTGGACTTCACGTCTTCTCTGTAGCTAAGGATTATTTTGAACTCTTTCTCGTCCTGCCTCTACCCTCCTAAATCCTGGGGTTACAAATTTATGTCACCCTCTGTGACTGACTCACTGAAGGATTTTAAGTAGGGTAGGCATTTTAGAAGGATGACTCTGGGGATGATATAAGGCAAGGCTGGCAGTAGGATCATCAGCTAGGAAGCCATTTATAGCAATCCAGGAACAAATTGATAATAAGCCTAAGTCATTGATTATTTTCATGAAACAATGGTGGTGGTCTTATGAATCTAATAACTTTCATGGAGATGCAACAATGCAAAATATACTTGAAAATGTTATTTAGTTGCCTGATGAATAGGTAGCAGAACAAGAAAAAAGGGACCAGTTTTGGAAAGTCATTCATAAAACCACTTTGGGGCATGTCAAGCCTATGCAAGACACTTTTATATATGAGTTTCTAGAACTGATATATAAAATAGGATAGGGCTGAAAATAGAAATTGGAGAGACTTCACAGTTATGTGCCAGGCTTCTTTCTCAGTCCCCATTTGCATATTAGCCATCCATTTGCAGGGGTTTAAATATTTTCAGTTCCCAAACTTCCATTTCTAGCCTTAACCTTCCCATTGAAGTTTAGATGTCTATAGCTAGCCACCTACTTAGCATCTACAGTTGGGTAAGTAATACACATCTTAAACTTAATAGCTCCTAAACTCAGGCTCTCTTCACTTTTTCCCATCCACTCTTCTAGGGATTGACCCAGAGCCTTGCACACATGCTGTATAGATAGTGTAGAGTTAAGCTGTGTCCTCTGTTTCAGTCTTACTTCTTGAAACCATGACCTGCTATTTTCACATACTTCCAGTCATAGGGAATGACATCCTCCATCTGTGTATACAATTAAAATATTCCTGAGAGTCATCTTCAAGCAAGAGGGACTCTTGCTATGTAGCGCACAGTGGCCTCAGACTCCCTATTCTCTTTCTTTAGACTGCTGGGAGCCATCTTTGATTCTTTCTCTTCTTCATCCTCTACATCCAAACCATCAACAAATCCCGCCCTATCTCCAGTGAGCATATTTCATCTTTCTCTAGTCCAGCATATCCCCTTAGTCATTACCATCATCTCTTTGACTCGCTGCAGGGGTCTCCTCCGTGACCTCTTCCAATCTACACACAACATCCAGAGCCAACTTTTAAATATGCAAATCTGCCCATAGTGTTCTCCCTGCATCAGATGTTTGCAAGAGCTGCCTTATACTTTGTGTGATGCCCCCTAAGCTCTTTACTCGGGCCTAATAAGATATAGTTCTTGCTGAAATCCCTTTGACATTCTGCCTAAAATGTTTTCCTCTCACCACTTTTATCACTGTCTGTGTCTCAGCTTTAATGTTGGCTCCTCAGACATGGTTTCTCTCATAGTGTCTGTGAGGTAACCCTCAGTGTCTCATCACCATTTTATTTTATCACTATCATTTAATATTACTTGAAATGTTGTATCGTTGAACAGGGTGGTTTTTTGTTGTTGTTATAGCTCTTTACCACCTCTAGATTGTAAGCTCCATGAGACTGCGGTATCTAACATCTGGCAAAGGACCTAGTAGGGTTTAGTGGATATCTGTGGAATGAATGAGTGTGGATGCAGATGAGGTTTAGGAAAAGCCAAGAGAATTAAATGTGGGCTCTAAGGGGGTGAATGGAGAAAGGAATGCCTGCAAAGAAACTTGGGAGAACAAGCAGAGTAGGAGGAAGAGAATGATGCTGCAGAAGGCGATTCCCACTTCCTTCTCCAGAAGTAACCAGTGCTAACAGATGGGTGGTTTTCCTCCCAAATCATACTGCATATATTTGCATACACTGATAAATGTTTATATTACATGCATATGTACTTGTGGTTTTTATATAAATGAGCGCCTAGTACATGCACTTTTCTGTTACTTGCTTTCAAAAAACAGCTTTATTGAGGTATAATTCACATACTATACAATTCACACATTTAAAGTGTGTAGTTCAGTTGTTTTTAACATATTCATGGATACATGCGAATATAGTCAGGGTAAGTGTGTAGAACATTTTCATCAACTCAAAAGAAAACCCTGTGCACCTTAGCCATCACCCTAAAGACCTCTTCTCAGCTTAGCCCTACTAATCTACTTTCTGTCTTTATTGATATTCTTATTCTGGACTTTTGAGGTCTTTTTAAAGCACAGGTCTTACCATGCAGTCCAGGATGATTTGAAATCTTCTATTTATCCAAAGCTGGTTTCAAACTCCTGCTCTTCCTGCCTCAGTCACCTAAAAATGAGGATTATAGTGTGGTGTTGTGTGTGATTTTTGATAGTCTTATTTCATTTTGTGCTGTATTTTCAAAGTCCATGTTGTAGCATGAGCTAGAATTTCATCAATATTATTGCTGAACAATTCTCTCTCACATTCTCCTGGCCCCTATCTGTGTATGTCTCTTTCTGTCTCTGTGTCTATCTGTCTGTCTCTGTCTATCTTTGTCTCTATTGCTGTCTTTGTGTCTCTCTGTCTCTGTTTCTGTCTCTTCTGTCTCTATTTCTGTCTTTCTCTGTATCTATCTCTGTCTGTCTCTGACTCTGCCTGTGTCTGACTTTGTCTCTTTTTCCTTTTGTGTCTCTCTGTCTCTCCCTCTCTCTCTTACACACACACACACACACACACACACACACACACACACACACACACCACATTACCATGTTCAGTTGTTCATTCTTCAGTTGGTGGTTATTTTCAGATTTGGACTACTACTTATGTTACACTTTTGTGAACTGTGTGTTTTCATATTTATTGAGTATTTCCTTAACAATGGAACTGTTGAACTATGTGTTATTAAATAATATGAACATGTATCTTAAGCAATATGAAGAACTGATAGCCTGTTTTTCAAAGTAGCAGAATTACTTTGAAATGAATACATTAATTCATTTCTTTACCCTCTCATCAACATTTGTTACTACCTTTGGTTATGTTTATGCATACATAAGTGTGTGTGTCTGCACACCCATGTGTGCTCATGCATGTATGAATGTTTGGGTGTGCATGTGTGAGTGTGACTGTGTGTGTGTGTGTGTGTGTGTGTGTGTGTGTGTGTGTCTAGGCTAAAGGACAATCTCAGATGCCATTAGCCTTGTTTTCAGAGACACAGTCTTTCCCTAGGACCTAGGTCTCACTGATGAGTTGAGGCTGGCTGGCCAGTGAGGCTCAGAAAGACACCTACGTTTGTCTCCCCAGGGCTGCTATTGTAAGCATATGGCACTGCACCTTGCTGGGGACTCAGATTCTGGTCCTCATGTTCATGTCACAAGTACTTTAATGACTGAACCATCCCCCATTACTTGTTTACTGTGGCCATCCTAGGTAGTGTGATCCCTTTTTATATAATGCATCTTGAATTTTTTTCATAGAGCACATGTAGGGTTTTTGCATGTTTAACTACTTAACTATGTAGTGTTCCAGACAGATTATGCTTCTCAAGATATTCCTTTATCTTATCCCATAAATTTATTTCTATTTATTTCAATTTTGCATATTTCAAAGTTGGCTCTGGATGTTGTGTGTAGATTGGAAGTAAAGAGGCCAGGGAGGAGACCCCTGCAGTGAGTCAGAGATGATGGTGGTGACTAAGGCAATAGTTCTATTTCTTCCATAAGTTTTGCCAGATCCAGAAGTTGTGTGGCAGGTAAGACAGAGGGATAAAATGAAGTTATTGTGTTAATGTAATGAAATACTTGATTTAAGTCATCAACCCCGTGACTGTCAGTGTTAGCATGTAATGCGGCAAGGAGCTACCGTGCATAGTAGAGCATAGAAGCTGGGACTCTCGTAGAAGAGGTTTTATTATGAAACTGGAAAGATAGCATTCAATTTTATTCATATACCCGTTTCTCCTCTTGAATTTTTAAAAGTTTTATTCACTGCTCTAGCAATAAACAGATGATTCATAATATTATGTAATTTTGTCCTGTGACTCAAGGGGTTAGTACAATCATCTGCTTTTACACTGGACACTGAGATGTGTAGGAATATGCCTTTACTCATCAAGCAGTCTCAGATTTCATCAACTTCTAGTTTTTCTTCTTATGGCATCAAAAGCCTATATCAATGCATTCTTTGTTCTTTTAACATGCAATTGGCTGGCCAGGACAAATTCTGTATATCTTATGATAGCAACTTGGTAAGCTTCATAGATTTCTTTTTTATCTTCTAGGTTTGTGATTATATTATAGGAGAGGCCAAGAAATCAAATCTTCAGTGAAAAAATGATGCTTTTCTGCCTTAATTTTGGATAGGTCATTATGAACAAGCCAATTCTCCAGTTTTAAAGAATTTAATGAGTACATTTGTGTTCACTTTAACCATATTCTTTTTAACATTAGTGATGTGTTCTATCCACTAGTAGCTACATGTACATTAAAAAATGTAAATATAAAAGAAGACTAAATAAAATGAAAATCCACTTCTTCAGTTATTGTAGCCAAATTCAAATGCTTAGTAGTCACATGAGGCTAGTGTCTCCCATATTGGAGACTACTAATATAGACCATTTTCATTCTCACCACAGAAAGTTCTGCAGGCATGTTCAACATATTCATATTGTCAGCTATAATTTTTATGCTTGAGAACCATGTAATCAAGTAACAAAAAAAGAAAAAACAAAAAACAAACAAACGAACGAAACATCCAAACCAAACAAAACAAAACCCCAAACCACTTCATAATGTTTTAAAGAACTTTACATGTTTTTATTGAAAATAGGTTGTTTTTCATACTCTATATTCTGGTTATGGTTCCTTTTCCTAAACTCCTCTCAGATCTTCTCTCCCAATCCACATTCTTTCTTTCTCTTGTTAGGAGACCAGGCATCTAAGGAGAAATAAAAATAATGATGATAATAATCATAAATAATCAAGCAAATAAGAATAGTATAGTACAAGCAAACAGAAAAGAAGAGCCAAAGAAAATGTACAGATAACTTATAGGCGCGCGCGCACACACACACACACACACACAGGAATCTCATAAAAATACAAAACCAGAAACAATAATATATAAGCAAAACACTTGTAACATTAAAAAAGCCTAGACCGCGGATTATGGTACAAAAAGGCAGCAACAACAAAACCCCCAAAACAAACAAGCAAAAAAATAAATAAATAACCCTCCCAAAATACCATTGAGTTTGTTTTGTGTTGGCCATGTACTGCTGGGCATGGGGTTTGCCCATAAGTGTGGTTTGTATACCCTTTGAGACTCCATTGGAGAAAAGTAATACTTCTTTGGAAAAGATTATCAATTGGAGATAGCTTCTGTACTAGGGATGGGGACTTGTGTCCACCTCCCTTCTCAGTGCTGGGCCTCCCATCTGTTTTAGACCAGTGTGGATCATGTGCATGTTGTTACAGTTTCTGCGAGCTCGTTTGTGCACGAACCCTGTTGCGTTTAGAAAGCCTTGTTCCTTTGGTGTCCTCCATGCCCACTGACTTTTACAATCTTTCCACCTCCTTTTCTGCAAAGCTCTTGAAGCCTGAAGGGAGAGATTTGATGGAGAAATCCTACATAGGACTAAGTATTCCAAGGTCTCTCACTTTGTGCATTGTGTAGTTGTGGGTCTCTCTATTTGCTCCCATCTACTCCAGGAGGAAGCTTCTTTGTTGGGGCCTAGATACTGCTTACAGTCTTTGTTGCATGGATCCTCCCTTCATCTTCCAAGTCAGAAGTACAGCATCTTCATATCTTCCTTTCTGACTCTCAAATTCCTAAGTCACATCATTGGATAGCATTTTGACTCCTTTGCTTCTTTGATAAGGAATCTGTAATTAGATTATGCTCCTGTAGTTTAAAGAAACCTACATAGATTCCTTGTTTCTTGTGAGGCATTATAACCACACGAATTAGGGCATGACCAGTTTTTGGAAACCATTGTTCAGCCTGCTGAGTCTTCTTTACTGATATCTCATTTTTCTTAAGGACCAGTGCTGCACAGAGTATGCAAGCACTTGATATTCTAAGATTTCATATAAAGGTAAGAGTGTGTCTTAAGATCTTAACTGATTCCAACTTGTTAAGAAATATTGAGCTGGTTGTTCCAAACCCTTAAAATACGGTGACTCTATGAACATATTGACAAAAGTATTTTATATGTCCTGCCAGTATTTTCCCACTGGGATACAGTTATTTCAGGGCTCTTCTAAGATTTCTTCCCAAAAGTGCATGCACACAGGAACACATGCACAGCCACCCACTCTTGGAAGATTGCTGTATTAACCAAAGCAAAATGTCCCAAGCTTTGAGCCTAAGAAATGGTGACACTTGAAAGTATGAGTCACCCATTGGAGACTCAGCAGCAGAAAGCAATGTAAAATTAGCCTTCCATCTCCAGTCTAAATAGCATGGCTTAGACTCATTTTCCTTTCAGCTGTATACAAACATAAACCCAGTAAGTAATGCAAGAGATGATGAAAAGAGAATTTTGAAAACCGTAAAGGGGAAGGCAGAATGGTTTGGATCTCCAAGATCGGATGGTCCCCATTGTAGCTAGTCACCATCATTCCTAATCTGAAGATGAAGGGCACTCAAGCCTAGCAATTTCCAGCTTCCAGCCTAGCAATGGAACATGGATTAGATAGATTTTTTTTTCTTCTCCTGGCTTGGATAAGAGTCCTAGCTGCAATGCCAGGTGAGCATGGCAACTCCAACAAAGGAAGTCTAGCAGGGATCTCCAATGACAATCAAAAGAACTGCCACTCTTTTTTTTCATCACACCGGAGATTCCTCTACATGTCCTTAAGATATAGTACAAACAAGGAAACCATCAAGAAGAAATACCTCAAGGAATCTGGCCAAAAAAGCCATTTTGCCACCTTGCTTTTGAGCGTCCAATCTTCCCCTCATACATATCAGAAGTACAGGCAGCAAAGAGAATTTCACCAGTCCAAGCAGAATCAAAGACTATTTGTTCCCAGAGACTACAGAACTTTGCCTTCCAGCCACCGCCCCCATACACCTTTAGAGGCCTGGAAAGGCTCTACTTCATCAGACAGTACCAGCAGGGACCAGTTGACCCTGTAGCACATTAATCAAGCAGACCAAAAATACCACAATGGGGCCTCTGAAGAATAAATTGTCACCAAATCACAACTAATAAAAGCAAGTCTGGACCTGTGCAGTAAACCTAGGCAAAGGACCTGCCTGCTATGCTAAAGTTTATTTAATTAAGAATCAGAGTGTCCTAATAGTCAACATATTCAGAAGTTAATAAAATCCCTGAAAATAATAATTGACGCTAACCCAAGATGTACTGGGTGATAGAATTATTGAATGAGAGATTTAAAGCAGTAATTACAAAAATATTTTGATAAATCAAATTGTAAAGTCTATTGAAACAAATGAACAAATAGGAAATCTCAGCAAAGAAAAATAAGTTAAAAGAATTAAATATTTAAGTATACAGAGAATGGCATTGCAGGTAATATTTATTATCCATTTTTCTTTTAAAGAGATTTAAATACTTTCTTATTTTCATGTCTCTGTATCTGTAGGTATACTTATATGTGTGTGCCTTGGAGGTCAGAAGAGGGTGTCAAATTCCCTGAAGCTGGAGTGACAGATGGTTCTAAATCACCTGATTTGGGTGTTGTGCATATGGAAATGCAATTTTCCCAACACAACTTGTTGAAGATACTGTCTCTTCTCCAGTGTATGTTTTTGGCATCTTTGTCAAATATTAGATGGTTAAAATTATATCCACTCATGTTTGAGTGTTCTATTTATCCCATTGACATATTTGTCTGCTTTTGATTCAGCGCCATGCTGTTTTTATTACCATAGTTCTTTAATATATCCAAAGATTGGTATATCAACCTATCCAGGATTTTTTTTGGATCAGATTGCTTTTAGCTATCCTGGGTCTTTTGTGCTTCTATATGAATTTTAGGACTCCTTCATTTTTGTAAAAAAATGTCACAAAACTGGGATTTTGATTGGTACTGCATTGAATCTGTAAATGGCTTTTGTAGACTGTTCATTTTCATAATAGTAATTCTAACCAGTCCATCAGCATGGAGTGCCCTTTCATCTTCTAGTATTTTCTTCAATCTCTTTAGAGATGTCTTTCACTTCCTGTGTTAAATCTATTCAAAGATATAGACATATCTATATATATGTATATATATATATATATATATATATATATATATATAACAATATATATTGTTAATGCTTGCTATTGGTGTATTGGAAGGGTACTGATTTTTGTAAGTTGATTTTGTATCCTGTCACATTGCTGTGTTCATTGTTACTAAAACTTTTCTTGGTAGAACTTCTGGAATCTCTATAGAATCATGTCATCTACAAATAAGGATAGTTCAACTTCTTTCTCTATTTGTATTCTTTTAATTTCCTTCTCTTACCTTATTACTCCAATTAGTACTTTGAGCACAATATTGAAAGAGTGAGGATAGTGGACAGCCCTGTCTCATTCCTGACTCTAGTGGGATTGCTCCATTTAGGATGTAAGGGTGGCTGTGGATTTTATATGTGCCCTTTATTATGTTAGGGCATATTCCCTCCAGTCATACTCTAGGAATTTTATCATAAAGGCATGTTAGATTTTTGTCAAAACACTTGTTCTGCATCTATTGAGATGCACAATGGCTTTACTCTTTAGGTCTATTTATAGCATGTGTTACATTTTTTGACTTATGTATGCTGGACAATCCCTGCAACTTCATTGTGATGAATGATCCATGTAAATTTTGTATTCAGTAGAGAGAGGGAGATATAAGGTTGATCTGGCTGTGACATCTGTCATACTATTGTTAACCAGGCTTGATTTAGCTGATCTAGCTGGCGAGGCAAGTGTCCACTTCCTCCCTCCATGTGTATCCCTTCTGAAGCCATGTGCATGGTTGAAAAGTATGAGCCTCCACAAATAGAAAAGGACTGGTTTTTGCTCAAGGGTACGTGAGTATCTAAGCTCCCTGCTAGAACCTCCGAACAAGCTCTCAATAGAGAAAAGTTAGCCTTTAAAATAAATAATACATAAGCAATTGCCAGGTGTAGGTGCAAAACAAGTCAACATGGATGGACCAACTTATTCTAATTTAACTCAGAGTGGATTGCAGACATTAAACTCATTAACTGAGAGGACCTAGAATTCCACTCATATGTAGCCTATAGGCAGCTCCATCTCCATATGGGTCCCCTAGTAAAGGGAGCAGGGGCTGTCCCAGCCAGGGACTCTTTTGCCTGCCCTTTGATCACTTAGCCCTGGTGGGGTGGCTTTACCAGGCCACAGAGGAAGAGGATGCAGGCAGTCCTGATGAGACTTGATAGGCTGGGGTCAGATGTTAGGGGAGGAAGGCTCCTCCTCTTGGAGGACTAGGGGAGGGGAATAGAGGTGGGAGGGAGAAAGAGTGGGACTGGGAGGAAACAAGGGAGGGAGAGGGCTACAATTGGGATGTAAAGTGAATACATTTTTAATAAATAAAGTAAAATAAAAAAGAGCCATACGTGAAAACTTTATGTTCTGTGGCTTAGCAAAAAGTCCCTAGGTTTAACATCAATGTTTCATAAGTGAAAAAAATTAAATTGGACTCCACCAAAATTTTTTAAATGTTCACCATATCAAGAGTCCTATTATATGAGTCTAGGTAGAGGTCAGGAAATTAGAAAGAAGCCAATGAGAGGAAAGAAAGAAACGTTAAGGAAGGGGGTAAGGAGTGTAATAGATAGTTTGTTATATAAAAGTGGGAAGGGAATGCTGGAATCAGAAGGGTTCAAGCAGAGAGAAAGGGCAAGAAGATGGAGGAGGGACTGAATGGGAGTGTTAACTCAAACTAAGTAGGTGTGAAAATACCACAATAAAAGCTGTTCCTTTGAATACTTGTAAAACATTAAATATATATGTGTATATGTATAGCATAAAGAGACAAACTAGAGACAAGCAAAAATATTTTCAAACCACACCTCCAACAAAGGACTTAAGCATTCTCAAAACTCTAACTATCCAATTAGGGACAGATCCAATATATGAACAGCCATTTCTTCAAAGAAGATTTTTAAGATAGAAAATAACACACAAAGAGATTCTCAGTATCATTAGCCATCAAGGAAATGCAAAGCAAAACCAGGGGGACATCATTACATGCCTATCAAAATGACTAAAAATATGCTGGGTGTGGTGGCTTGTGCTTCTAATTACAGCCCTGGGAGGCTAAGGCAGGAGGCTCCAAGTATGTTTGAGAGAAGCCTGGGCTAGGCAGATAAAGAGTAAAAATTTATCTCAGCAAAAGAAAACAAAAACATTTAAAAGGTAAAATAAAATAGTGGCAATACCAAGTGTTGGCAATGATACAAAGTAGCCAGATAAGTCCTACATTGTTGGTTTGCTTTAACACATTAATAATTAAACAAACTAATATTTTCATGCATAGAATGCAATGGAAGGGAATGGGGTATAGGTTCACCTAATGGCTTTCCTGAATCTCTTAGGAATTTGGTTGTATGTGAAGAAAAGAGTATATAGATTTTGTAATTATTTACGTGTAATTATTGAATGTTATGGGTGGGGAGCAGATTACCTGGCACACACAGTGGGAGGATGTAATGCGTGTGGTTGCTGAGCTATAGATTGTGTTAGTGAATACAGGAAACTACATGTAGGTGATACTGCTACATAGAGCTAAATATAGATACAGAAACAGAAAGGAGTAAAAGGGAAAAACGAATGGCATGTAGCAATGTCCTATTTGTAGGCTTATAGTATAGTTTTATGAGATGTTGTCACGGGGGAACTGAGAAAAGGACACTGTATGACACTGTAACATTATTTTCATTGCTTATGATCTAAAGGTATTTTAAAGTTTTAAAAAATATTTAATTTGAAAGAAAGCTCAAGACAAAACTTTAGGTCTTTAGGCTTGCTAAATACTGAATGGATTTGGTTCATTGGATAGCCATGAAATTGAATTAGCCATCTGGCTACCAGACTAGATAGTTACTGTAACCTATGACTCCCCAATCCTGGGGATGTAACACCTTAGCAGGGCTCCGGTGATACCGAGATGTAGTGTTCTCATTCTGGAAATTCCTGGCAAATATAACTGAAATTCACTTTGGTAGAAAAGCCAAATATTTGCTATATAAATCTCCACACTTAAGAGTACACTTGGAGTTTAAAATTGGATATCATAAGCCTTCCTTTTCTCAGCTCGTCTTTGCTTGTTCACTGTTCATGAGCTTAAAATATGAGGGTTTCATGGTCTTGCTCACTCTAAATAGTGAAAACATTCACCCTAACCCTGGTTATGCAGTCAGATGGCTTTTAGCACCAAAGAAACTAGGAGAGGAGCAGATTCTGTGAGCAACTGGCTACAGACCCCAGCTGCCATTGATGGGCTGAGGCCTTAGCATGCAAGCCCCACCTGTTTCAGTTGACCACTTATTCCAAGGAGCTTAGAGAGAGCTTTTGTAATATTTTCTTTTTTTATTTTCTTAATTATTTATTTATTCTCTTTACATCTTAATTGTAGCCCCTGCCTCCTCTCCTCCTGGTCCCAGCCTCCTTCTATCTTCCCCATGTCCCCCCTCCCCTACCCCTTAGAAAAGGGGAGACCCCTCTCCTAACCCACATCAGCACTTCAAGTTTCAACAGGACTGAGTGCACCCTCTTTCCTGGGAAGGCAGCCTCACTAGGGGATGTAATATTTTCTTTCAAGCCCTTTTCATGGCTTGTCCTCAGAGAGGACACATCTTCAACTTGTCACTATCTTGGGAAGGTAAGCTTTGATTTTTTTTCATGTCACTAAATGATGGGGAAAGTGCATTTCCCCAATTTTATTAATAGCACACAGACAAGTTGGCCATTGGCATATATTGCATGCTTTAGCACATAGATGCATGCTGTTATCACCACAGTAAGATTCCAGACCAGTTCCCTCATCTCCAAAGCTTTCTTCCTCCCTCCACTTCCAAATCTTGGCAGCCACTGATGTACTGTCTCTCATTATAGACTTTCTGAGCAGGTCATACAAATGGCCTCACACAGCAGGTGACTTTGAAACTGGCTTCTTTCATTTGGGCAGTGTCTGGTGCCTGAGAATCATCACACCATTCCATCTGTGAATGGTTTGTTGAAGCACAGTTACTACTTAAAAATCGCTCCCCACTTTTTCCTGTGATGAATTCTTTAAGCAGGGCTTTTGATGGTGTAGCAGCAAGTACAATTTACATGCAGGAAACCACATTTGGTCAAAGGACTATTATCTGCATTTAAAAATCTGTATCCTAATTTCATCTTCTACTAAAAAGGGAGACATGAAATAGTAATTTGTAAGGGAAAAAAAAGTTGCTGCATTATAAACTCGACCATTCTCACATCACTTCTGAGTCGTTATAGAGCCCAGCATTTCCGCTTCTGCCAGAGCCCTTCTGTACTCACACGAGGTTCCTGACAAAGGAACGACCTGCGAATTAGAGAAACACTTCTACCGGAGGCACAGGTACAGTCACCTCAGAACGCAATGCCTTAATGTGTTTTTAAATGTCCTTCTGAGTACCTCAAAGTACCTCAAAGGTCTCTTGTTTAAGAACTTCTTGCCATTCTCACACATTTTAGCTAAGCGATTCCAGGTCTCTTGAATGATGCAGGTATATCATTTATGAAGCTATCCCACCAGAGAGCTGGGCCGTGGGAGATCAGAAAGTACATTTGAATTGGAGTCGAAGGAAAAGTCTTGGCATGGTGCTCAGGACTAAGGTAATGGGAATACCAGCTCAGGTTCTCAAAGACTGATCTGGGGAGCAGGCTTTAGCTATGGGTCAGCTGGAGATACTAGGTCCTAGGAAAGTGGGATACAGTCAGGAAAAAAGTGACAAATTTAAGCACACTGCAAACAAATTTTGGGCAATTTCATAAGTATGCCTAAGTTATGCCCTAAAAGACTCAGATATGTAATTGCATAGCTACCGGCCACATTTGCTGTTGTCTTGTTTTAATAGTTAACCTCAACTTTTAATTTGATGAAATCTAGAATCTCCTAGGAGATGATGGGTCTCTGGGCATTTCTGTGGGAAATTATCTTGATTTGGCTAACTGAAGTGAGAAGACTCACCCACTGTGGGTGGTATCATTCTGTTGGCTAGGATCTTGAATTATATTAAAATAAGAAGATAATCTCAAGTGTTCTTTGCCCTCTGCTTCTTGGCTGTAGATGCAGGGTGACCATCTGCTCATGTAATTTCTCCACAATGGTGGACTATAACCTCAAACTTTATGCCAAAACTTTGTGCCTTCCTAAGTTTATGTTGCGAGTTTTTCTTTAAATCACAGAAGTAAGAAATAACTATGACACACTCATGTATCAAATACACTCTAAGAAAAAGCCTTGAAATCCACTTAAATAGAAAGGACTGTTTATGGAATCACCACATTTAGCTAAAACTAGGGATAAGGATACTCTTCCATTGCAAGAAAGCATTTCTTTATTTAGTTGTTCTTCCTTTTGTGTTCAAAGCCTTTTACTTTGTTCCCCAGTAGCAAGGCATCCTTGAAGTCCTACTTGTAAAGGGAACACAATTGCTAAGTAAAGGAAGGCACTTGCCACCAAGCCACCAGGAGGAGATGAGTGTGATACCCGGAATGTGCATGGTGAAAGGATAAAGCTGACTTTAAGTTGCCCTTTAACCTCCACATATGTGCCATGTATAATCACACACACACGCGCGCGCGCACATGTCTGCATGCACAGTTAGAATTTTTGAAAGGATTTAGAGTCTGTAGCAGGATTTATCCTGGAACTAACTTCAAGGGAATCCTTACACGCTACATCCATACCCCCTCTTGACTGGGGACAACCAGGGCCTTAGTCCTTTACTTTATTTTCTGCCTTTCCCCAACATAAACACATACAACTTGTGCCGTAAGCACCATCAGTGCAGAAGGTAGCCGCCTTTCTGCCAATTAGCCTGGGCCCAGCAACTGTTAGATTGTGTTTCAGTTGACAGTTCTTCAACTGATCGATTTCAGAAAACAGATGGTCGCTTGTTTTGCTTCCGATGTAACTGACTCTTAGTACCTCAAAAGGATGATTAAAACATCAAAAGAAGAATCAAAAGCACAGTCTCTTACCTTCATTATCACCCCAGGCCATATAATGACAGCAGACCATGGTTAAATAAAAACAAAAACAGACTGACTGCAGCAGCACTGAGGCGGGTACAGTCTTTGGGTCATGGTGGTGGTGTATCAGGCAGAGGAGCTTAGGTATGGCCCAGGAAGTGAAGGAGCCAAGCAACAAGAATTCTGAGCATCTTCAAATTAGTAGTCACAAAGGAAGTGATATTTGTTAAAGAATAGAAATAAAGTACGTGTAGGAAGCGAGCAAGGCATTTTGGAGACTCAAATGAGAGTGGGAAAGAAATGTCTAGAGCTAGTCATTCCCAGCCCTTTCCTGTTGAGGCATAAACACTTTCAAGTACAGCAGCAACTTCCCTTCCATGTTTGTTGGCCTCATTTTCCATTTCAGTTAGTGTCACTCTTATCCAGCCTCCTGTGAGTTACACAGTAATTATCTCATGGTGGTGAGACCATCTGCTGAAAAAGCTGGCACCCAAGACATCCCCAGATTCCAGAATTGTGGCCTGCATCTACCAGCCCTGGTACAAGGACCAGAAGGCAACGTGACTTCTCCACGTCCCGTGGTCAAAGAACTGAATCAGCTGCACCGGCTGAAACAGAAGCATAGACTGTAACCAGGTATCCAGGGAGAAACCTCTGGGTGTGTTGATCAGTACTGGCGATCAGACTTCCCTTGTGGCACCTACACATTGCCTATGTGGCCGACTAGATGACATAGTCAATTTAGTCTAAGTTGTTACTGAGCGTGAGATCCATGGTCCCACATCTGATAGGAGGGACCTAGTTAATAACTTGGCCCACTGCATTTAGAGCAATTGTTTTCCACATAGACACTTAGGAAAGCTCTTCGTTCACAAGACTCTTCTTGTAGAGATGGTTCTAAATGCTCTTATCCTCCATCTCGGGAAAGGACAAGGTTTACTCATCAGATGTACCATCTTTTCATAGAAAGGGCAATGTGCTTTTATTCACAGCTCCTCCTCTTAGATTATTTTTAACCTTTAGAATAGATGTTTGGAACATAGATGTTGTATTGTTGTTAGTTATCAGTGAGGAAGAAAGTGGGATGCCTGATAGCCCCAGTGCAGGCCTGAAAGTTTGATGAGAAAAGACGGTGAGTTGAGGCAGCAGCAAAGTACCCTTTATTTTATAGATACTATAATAGTCTTGGGCTAGAGAGATGAACGAGGCAGCTCAGAGCATTTGCTGTGCAAGCATGAGGACCAGAGTTCAGTCCCTCCCACCCACATAAATACTGGACATGGTCCCCACATATGCCTGGAACCCCAGCACTGAGGGAGACAGAGATAGGAGGATCTCTGGGGGTTACTGGCTACCAGCCTAGCAGGAAAAACCTAGTTCTAGTTTCAGGAGACCCTTTGTCTAAAAGGAACAAGGTGGAAAGTGATAGATGTAGGTACCTGATTACTTCTCCTGGCCTCTGTACATCCCCTCACAAACACTATATATATACACTATATATATATGTATATATAGACACAATTCTTTTTATTAAATTTTGCCTATATATTTTTGTTTCTTTTTGTTTGTTTGTTTGTTTGAAACAGGGTTTCTTTGTGTATCCCTGGCTGTCCTAGAACTCACTCTGGCGACCAGGCTGTCTGCAAACTCAGAGATCTGCCTGCCTTTGCCTCCCGAGTACTAGGATTACAGGCATGCACCACCATCGCCCGGCCACACATGTAGTTCTTAATGACAACTGTGTAGAAAGTTAGAAATAGAATAATTTAATTATCTCCTCTAAAGTTAGCAGCGTTGCGGAGGAAGAAAATAAGGCAGTCTGTCTGGGTTTTCCCCATTTGAGCTGTTGATTTGTTCACAGGACACAGTGTCACTGCTGTACAACTAGGCCCTGGCCTGAGGATCTAGAAATAAGCATATTTTCTCCCTGTGACCCTCACTCCCGTATACTTAGTGCATTTTGTAATTTTCTGCAATTTCTGGATTATCTCCTCTTTCCCTGGCTTTTCCTTATTTCCATAAGAAGTGCCCTTGGGATTCTTTTCAAAGGATTACATAGACTCTGTGGGTTGTTTGCCCTAATATGGACATCTTAACAGCCTTAATTTGCCCCACCAATGAACATAGGGTACCTATTTAAATACATTTCACCAGTGTTTTAGAATGCCCCGTGCCTTTTGTTTCTTTGGTTAATTCTGAAGTACTTTCTTTTTGTTGAAAATACAAATGGTATTAGTCTCTTAATTTCCTTTTGTTGTTGTTAGTGTGTAAAAATTTTACTTACTTTTGTAAGTTGATTTTATGCCACATAACCATAAGTTCTTGCTGGTTCTTTTTGTAGAGAATTTAAAGTTCTATACATACTGATCGTACAACCTACAAACATAGCTATACTTACTCACCCTTTTTTAAATTACAGGACCTCACAAATGGTACGCAAGTGCTCTATCGACCATTGGGGTGTGCGCACATGCACACACACACAGACACACACACAGACATCACACACACACACACACACACACACACACACACACACACACACACATCTTTCCATTTCAATGTTAAGGTTTTCAATTTTCTTTGCCCAGTCGATATGGCTAGGACTTGCATTTCTGTGTTCAGTAGCCATGGCAGGAGTGAGCATGCCTCCTGTGCGCCACATCTTAGGGGAAGGGCTGTCAGTTTGTCCTCACTTGCTGTGATGTTCTTGATGTGTTTTCACATATGGCCATTGTCATGTGAAGCTCCTTCTATACTGATTTTGCTGAGAAGAAGTTTTCTTCCTTAAAGGATATTGACTCTTTTCAAGTTCCTTTTCTGTACCTATTGAGATACCTGGAAGGTTATTGCCTTCCATTCGTTTTATATTTTTGGTTGTGAGCCTAGCCTTTAACGGCTGAGCCATCTCTCCAGTCCCTTCCATTCTTTTCAATGCAATATGTCATACTGATTTATTTACTTTCTATGTTTAAACATCCTTGCATCTCAGGGTAAACCCCACTTGCCTGAGTTATTTGATCCCTTTAATGTGCTAGTGAATTTGATTTGTTATTTTATTGACAGTTTTTTTTTTATAAAAACATCCTTTTGTTCAACACAACTATTGCTCTGCATCTTCTTGTGTGGTTTCTGGCCTTGGAACCACTCTGCTGCTAGCCCTGCAAAATAGGCTTTGAGAATGTCTGCTCCCTGTGTTTTTTTTTTTTTTTTTTTTTTTGAGTTGAAGAAAAAAATGGGATTAGTTGTTTGACTGTTTTGCTGCTCTCCACTGTGAAGCCATCTACTTCTGGGCTCTTCAACGTCAGAAGCATTTTACTCAGTGATCTGCTTTGTTTGTTACTGGTCTACTGAAGCGTTCTGTTTCATTGTCATTCAAGCTTAGTTAATTGTAAGTCTGCCCATCAACTCATCTGTATCTTCAAGGTTTCTCAATGTGTCAGCATGTAGTTGTTCATAATAGTCCTTGCATAATCTATTTTACTTTGTTGTCTAATATAATGGCTTCAATATTTCTGATTTGTGATGTTTTCCCCTTAGTTTTGCTAAGGGTTTGTTGATTTTCTTTTTAGGAAAACAACTATCAGCTTTCTTGATTGTTCCTATTGTTTTTCTATTCTCTATTCTGAATTCAACGTGCTCAACTTCGTTTATTTCAGTACTGCTCTTTTGTAGGCCCTCCCTTTGATAACTTTGGATTTGCTTTGTTCTTATTTTATTTTATTTTTTAATTCTGCAAGTTGCAGTGTTGGCCTGTTTCATCGAGATCTTTCTTCTTTTATTGACGTAGCTGTTTATCAGTCTGAGTTTCTCTAATAGTATTACTCTTGATACATCACACATGTTTTGCATGTAGGACATATATGCTAATAGATTCATGCGTGGATGCCAGAGATAGGTCATAGATCTCTCACACCGTAACTTTCTACCTTATTTGAGACAAGGTCTTTCATTTATCTTGGCACTCATGAGCTGGCTGTGCTGGCTAGCAGGTGAGCGCCGGAGATGCACCTGTCTCTGCTCCCTGGATATGATGGTCCCTAGTGCACATAACCACACCTGCCTTTTATTTGGCTGCTGGGGATCTGAACTTGAGTCCCTGACCCCTCAAGGTGTTTTTTAAAATTCCTTTTAAATTTCTCTTACCCAGTGATTGTTCAAGAATGAGCTATTTCTCTATTTTCTAAAAAAAAAGAAAGAAAGAAAGAAAGAAAGAAAGAAAGAAAAAATCCCCCTCTTTTTCAGCTGTTGGCATTTAGTTCCTTTCCATCGTGGTCTAAGAAGGCACTTTATTGATTTCCGTCTTCTTAGATTTGTTAAGACTTCGTTTATGACCTGGTATGCAATTTGTACTGAAGAACTTTCCATGGATTCTTGAGAAGGATGCACATCCTGCTGTGGTTGGATGGGGAAATTTAGCATGTGTCTGTTAAGCTCATCTCATGTATACTTTTGTTAACTGTTTCCTTATTACTTCTCAGTATGGATGTCCTATTATTTATTGAAGTCTGCTACTGTTACTTACTTATTGTCAGTCTCCCATATCACATGTTGCACACACACATATGTAGTGCTCTGACACTGGGCAGATAAGTATTTTTAATCACTGTATTTTTCTGTTGAATTTGCCCTTTTATCATATACATTGACTTTTGTTTCTACTTGCAGCCTCTGACTTTTTTCCGTGTGTGTGTGTGTGTGTGTGTGTGTGTGCGCGCGCGCGCGCACATATGCAGGCATGCAAAGGTCTGAAGTTAACATTGAGAGTCTTCGGAAGTTCCCAGGTAAACACAGAGCACATTGGCACAGTTAGTGTGATTAGACAGCTTGCTCCAAGGATCCCCTGTCTCTGTTTCTGAACATTGGAATTACAGGTAAAGCTGCTACATCCACCTGCCATATCTGTGAGTTCTGGGGATCAAAACACTGGTCTCACAGTGGTGTGACAAGCACTTTAACCACTGAGCCATTACCCTAGCCTTACCATCTGACTTGTTTTCTCAATAACTATAGCTACAAATGCGTTGCTGGCATGTAATATGTCCTTATCTAAAGTGAGTCTTGTACACAGCACATTATTTCAAGTTTGGTTTCATTTTTTTATTCTTTATGCATATTGCATTTTTAAAAATGCATCAGATACTCACAAATTTTGTTTTGGGATTTCAGCCATTTACACTTTAATTATAGATAAACAAGGATCTACTATTGGCATTTGGATTGTGTGTGTGTGTGTGTGTGTGTGTGTGTGTGTGTGTTATTGTGGGAATTGACCCCAGAACAATGCTAGGACAGTGTTGTGCCACTAAGCTAAATGTCCAGCTTTTGCATGTTTTTCTCTCTTACCATCTTTTGAGTTTTTTGTTTGTTTGTTTGTTTTTAGTATTTTATGATTTAGTGATTGAAGCAAGTACTGCAACTTCCTCCTAAATTGTCTTCTTACACCATTACGATATCTTCCTTCCATCCTGTTGCAAATTGATCTAAGCCTTTCACATTATAAAATTAATATCAGGGGTCCTCCTGCAACCGGGGGGGGGGGCGTAGCTGTTGGGTTTAATCTCCACCCCCATGGCCTCTCTGTAATCAGTCATACCTTGTCAGCAGTTAAACGTAGCCCAACAAATTTGTGTTTGTGAACTCCATTAGGCAGGAAAGCTTCCTGACGTGTGTGTGAGCATTCTCCAATAGCAGTGGTGTAACTAAATGTCTAGTCAGTTCAGATAAAAGACGCTTCCTATGTCAGAATGTGGAACTATACGGGTTCCTCAGTCTGTATACAACTTTGGGATTACCACTTCTTTAGATCTCATTCATATGAGGGTAGACAGAATGTCTATATTTCGAGTACTATTTATTGCATCAATCCAAATGAATGCTGGGCGTGGTGGCGCATGCCTTTAATCCCAGCACTTGGGAGATAGAGGCAGGTAGATCGCTGTGATTTCGAGGCCAGCCTGGTCTACAAAGTGAGTCCAGGACAGTCAAGGTTACACAGAGAAACCCTGTCTCAAAAAACAAAACAAAAACAAAAAAGATCCCTGAATACTAATGAATGCACCCTCTTAGGTATATGTAGATTTAGGTAGATGCTGGAGGTATGAGTCATACCTGAGCCCTTTCAGAGATGACCTAAGTACTGCTGAGCTGTATGCTTCTTAGGGCACCTTAGATAGTAGCTTCCTCTAGGACGTTAGCATGTTTATGCTTACATGTGCATGTATGGAAGTGTGTGTGTGTGTGTGTGTCTTTTACTGTCTGTGTTATTTATTTGGTAAATTGAGGACCATCTAACACACCCTCCCATCATGTGTATTTGTCTACATTGTTTCACGCATTAAACCCCTTGTCTCCCACAGGTCTTTGTTGCCTATGAAATAAAATCTCAATGATTGATAGTGGTGTATAAGACTTCTCAGACTGCCTTCTGCCTCTTAGCACGTTACACTGTAGTCAAGGATTACCAAACTGCTGTGCTTAGCTTCTCCTAATGGTGCTATTGTATTGCTTGTGGGGCCATATGCTCTGCCCCTGCCTGGGGTACCTTTCCGATTTTTCTTCACTGGCCCCACTTACTCATCTTCTGTGACTCAGCTCTGGCATGAACATTTTCAGAAAGCCTTTCCTGTAATCTCTCAGGGTTAAGCTTCTTTATTAATCACTTGTCTAGTGCTGACACTGTGCCAGGAATCCTCACCATCCTACAGCTTTGGTTCGGTTGTTATCCATCTTTTCAGACGAGGAAGCAGAGACAGTAGACATCTAAATCACCCATGTTCAAGTAAGTTACAAGTAGAAAAGGTTCACACAGCATTTAAGTAGCAAATCCACACTGCAAACACGGGCCACATGACTTTGGAATCTTCATGCACATACTGTTTTGCTTGTTCTTAAGATAGGGTTCTTCACTGTTTCCCAGGCTGATTTAGAACCTGTGGACACAAGCAATCCTCCTGTCTCAGTCTCATGGTGTGTATCCCCCTAATTCATATGCCATAGCGCCTCCCAATATCATGTCTATATTTTTTTCAAAGCACCTTAGGAATGTCTGTATCTGATTAGTATAGTAGTTTGAAAACACCTCTGTGTATATGTCTACTGCTCTACATAAGTCTCTTAAGTTCATTAGCATATGAGAAAACTATACAGTAGTTAATGGTTAAGATTATGAAATTTAAAATCAGACAATACTTGGGATTCTGACCTGTCTTGTGTACTAGCTATGTAACCTTATTGGTGTTATTTAACCATTTTGTGGCTTCTTTTGCTCAGCTTTCGTGTAGGACTAAGAACACCTTCCTATTAGAAAGAACAGAATGGGATGATGCATCAAAAATTCCTGACAGAACATATTGCATAGTAAGAAACTCCTATAAATGCACAGCAATTTCAATTGGTTAGCATCTCTTTATCTCTAAGCAAACAGCACTGTGTCTCAGAAATAGACAGTTGAAAATTATTTGTTGTGCCTGAGTCATTTCTGAAAAATTTAGGCTGATGCAGATATGTGAAGTAGATCTGAGTATATATGAGTTCACAAAAGATCACCTGTAGTCAAGCAGAATATGTGATCGGCTAGTCCACCTACGGGAGTTTTACCCCAAAGGTTAGTTTAACATATAACTTTGTAGTCATGCAACTGAAAAGCACTCTGTTCCTTGAAGCCATTTGTTTTAAGGTAGTCAAGCTAAGCAGGAATAGATAGTGTAGTACTTCCAACTGAGTCTCATTTTTCTAAGTCATCTCATCATACATTGAAATGAAAAAGAAAATGCTGTTGCTGTTGTTTCCTTTTCTTAGACCAAGGACTTCAGAATGCTGTGGTGCTATCTTTTTTTTTTTTTTCTTTCCTCCCAAAATTCTGAGACATGATCACTGATGGAAGCGTGGTTAACCTAGAGGTGCTGCAAAGATCCTCAAGGCACAGACAAACCAGTGGTCACTAGAGTATCCTCCTGAATTGAGGTCAGTAGATTCAGGGAGTGCAGACAGATGTGTCAGCTGATCGTCCATGAGGTTTTACTGTCTCCATGTTCACCCCAAATTCTGGCTTAGGGGCTTCCATTCCCCTAATATCCTAAAGGGCTATATGGTTCTCAGCGATGGCAAATTGATCTATTTTGAGATTTTTTTTTTTCTCATCGTCTTGGGTGCAAGAAGATGATATTTGATCTAGACCTAAGTTTTTTTATTCTGATATTTTAATTCTTGAGACCTTCATACAATGACACCTCCCCCTCCAACTTCCTCCCAAATATCTCTCTCCTAACTTATATTTTCTTGTTTGCTAACTATATATGTGCATGGGTGTTGGGACATCCACTTGAGGATGGGAAACCTACCAGTGGCAATACCTTCAAAACAGAATGATTCTTCCTTCCCCAACAGCGACCAACTGCCAACAGCTCCATGGTAAGGGGTTGGGCCTGGAAAGCACCTCCTCCATCAATTCCATACTTTTGGCTGTTTTGATCTTGTGTAAGTTTGATCTTGTGATCTTGGGTAACCATAGCCATTCTGAGTTCATGAATATACCAACTACACCGTGTCTAGAAGACAGCATTTCACAGCACTCATGCCCACACATTAGTTATTACATCCTTCCCACCTCCTCTTCTATGATGGGTACCTGGGATATTTTCTCCTTGTAATGTTCTCCAAAGTGACTGGGGCAGGTCTGAAAAGCACATTTTTCATCCTTTTGCCAAATGAAATTTACAGTAGAAGTAATTGAACCAAGCATTTGAGTAAGCTCCATACTCACCAAAAATCTGACAATTTGATTAAACCTCTCATGGGTTGTTATGCCATTTTTTCCCACATAAGCTAGTGGATAAAACTTTATCCCCACAAGCAAAATTAAGTGTAGTGAAAGGCTCTGGCTTCTTAGGTGCTGAAGGTGTTTAGTTGGAGGCAATCTTGTGGTTTGAATTTTGTCAGGAAAGCCCTAGAGAAGGTCTTGAGCTGAATGATAAAGGATTGGCAGGGTATACCACAGTTGAGGCAGTGTGGTAAGCATGGACATAATGAACTAAGGTGATGGTTTTGATTTTTATGCTGAAGTTAAGGCTGAAATTGTCATCTCTCTTTCTCTCAAAATGGTAGAAAAGAGGCATTGTGGATTCAGAAAAATGCTCATCCCTGGAAAAGACGACTGGCTAAAACTAAGATGTATTTTCTGAGCCAGGTTCTATCACTGACAGGTTCTCTAATGGTGATCCTGTCTCTCAGACCATTTCCTCATTTACAAGATAAAGGTGCCTGGGTACCACACAAAGTTGGTGGGAGGACTGGGTGAAAGCTTGCAAATATGCTGTAGCTATGTTACTGAGCTACTATTAGTAAAATGTAGATACCCTGGGAAAAAAAGATCACCCCCAACCTATTCAGCCTATATCTTATGCAATAATAAATGCTAGGTGCTCACAGAATGCAAGAAATGTGTGTTCGGTACAGAGAAGAGAAAGGGTGTTGCCTGTGGTGCTGGGGGTGGGACCCAGGGCCAATCACATGCTAGGCAAGTACTCTACCCTGGATTTACAACCCAGCTTAAGAAAGGACTGCCTTTAAATGAAGAAACCACAGTTCCGAGATCTTTAATCACTCCACAGTGGTTGAACAGGAATGGTGCCAAAGTGCAATGTGAATTACTTCAGTGTTTTGAACAAAGGCCTTGGAAACCTATTTGTATCCTGTTGGAAAATGTGAGTGACTGTTGGTGAACGTTCCAAGGATAGAAGAAAGCTACTGATGGGAGGAATTCAGAAGGAGGCTGGCAGATGAATTCTGATCCTAGTAGTTTAGTCTCTGTGGGTCTTAACCTACATTGACTTTTGAGTGATTTGAAAGCTTCTTAAAAGTCTAGTAGGTAAATATTTTTATTTTCCTGAAAATGTTTCTACTTCTACCAATACAGAATTCTAATAAAAAACAATTTCATTTTATGCACTTTTGAAACAGTCTTGTAAACTTTGGTTCTGGAAGACAGAGAGCTAGAGTTGATACCCTGAAAGGGGAGACTATGTCAGATAAATAGGTAATAACTAATTCTGTAGGGACATTTCAGAGAGAGAGAGAGACAGAGAGACAGAGAGACAGAGACAGAGAGAGACAGAGAAAGAGACAGAGAGGACAGACAGACAGACAGAGAGAGAGAGAGAGAGAGAGAGAGAGAAAGGTGAATGAGCTGTTGTAAAGAACTGTACTTGCTTAGACCAGTGTTCTGAGTTTACGTTTCTAGAGGAGGGCCATGAGCATGTACTTGCATTGGGGCAGGGGAGGACAGAGAGACAGAAAAGAAGGAGGAAGTATGGAGAGGGATGAATTGAGGGAGCACACACACGATATGTAAGCCTGCTGCTCTTCGTACCCACTAACTAGATTGGACCCCCACCAGGCTTGTATTAATACCCTATCAAAGACTTTCCACTCATATCCCTAGATTTTGTCAGTCACCACTGTTTTCAGCTCTCAGAAAAACTTGACAAGGAGGGAGAGAAAGAGAAAGAAGTATTCAGATTCCTCTCTGAGGTGTCTCTACAAGTCTACTAGACATCTGCCCTCCTGGGAAAGTACATTCTGATATTGCAGAGTGCCTTCTTGCCACTCCACCAGCTTGTTGCTACTATTCCTCCCTGCTTTGTCCTTGGCCTCATTAGCTAACACTTGAAAAAAATTAGATTAATTAGTTTATCTATTCACTTTACAGCCTGATCGTAGCCCCCTCTCTCCTCTTCTCCTGGTCCTACCCTCATTCCCTCTTTTTCACATCCCTCCTCCCCTATTCCTCATAAAAGCAGATCCCTCACCCACTCATCCATCCCAGCTCATCAAGTCTCATTAGGACTGAACACATCCTCTTCCCCTGTGGCCTGGCAAAGCAGTCCTGCTATTGGGAAGTGATCAAAAAGCAGGCAACAGAGTGCGTGTCAGAGACAGCCTCCGCTCACCTTACTAGAGGACCCACATGAAGCTTGAGCTGCCCATCTGCTACATCTATATAGAAAACCTAGGTCCGTTCTATGCGTGGTCCTTGGTTGATGCTTCAGTCTCCACAAGCCCCTCTGTGCCATGGTTGGTTGGTTCTGTTGGTCTCCTTGTGACACTCCTGAAACCTCCAGGTCCTTTTATTCTCCCTACTTTTCCACTAGCCCTCCTACGTGTCACCCAGTGTTTGGCTGTGAGTCTCAGCATCTGATTCAAGCTGATGCTGGGTGGAGCCTCTCAGAGCACAACTGTGCTAGGCTCCTGTCTGCAAGCATAACAGAATATCCTTAACAGTGTCAGGGGTTGTCATTAGCTAACATGTGACATGATCTTAGGAAGAGTTTACTTGGTACCTTTTTCTAAAAATATATTTAACCAGCTTTGTCAAGAGTTTTCAAAATTTAAAGGCTAAACCAATTTAGATGTAAGCATTCCATAAAGAAATTTAGCTCTATTTTTTTCTTATTTATCTTGGTTTGGTTTGGTTTCCTTTTGTGACAGTCTCTTGTAACCTAGGCTAGCCATAAACTTACTATGTAGCTGAAGATAAGCTGCACTCCTGTGTAACTATGCCTCCTCACCCACCTCCTGAGTTCTGGGAATAAGGACAATCATGTCCCACTATTCCCAGACGAAAAGAGAATTTAAGTAAATCTTATGACTTGGATGGAAGGATTCCAGCCTTCTTCCCTCAAAGGATGGGGTATTTTGCTATTTTATTTGTTTTGTGTGTATCACATGCCCGTGTGTATGTGTGAATGTTTGCTTGCCATGGTACTAGTGTGGGGGTATGTCTCTCCTTCCATTTTGCTTTCAAGGCAAGTTCTCTTGGTTCTGCCACACAGAGTACTTAGGCTAGCTGGTTAGTGGCCTTCAAGCCTATTCTCCGGACCCTGCAGTCCACATTCCTCCAGGAAGGCTGTGATTACAGATGCTTGCTACCACATCTTGCCTTTTTATGTGGGCACTGAGAATCCAAACATAGACGTACAGGCTTGCGAGGTGTGCATAGCAAATGTTTCCATTTGCAACCCATTGCCCTGGCCCAGGACAGAATAATTTAGGTGACATTTTCTCTTTGACTAAACCAGAAAAATCTTTCTTCCTGCATGTTCTTGAATATAACCCATATTTGGGAGAAATTTGAATACAGATTTGCGTGAAATTATTGCTTAAGGCCATTCACTTAGCACACTCTCACCTTTTATTCCTTTGTCAAGTAAAGGAACTGAATTCAATGGTTGAATTTCAAATTTGTTTTATCATATAATTTTAATAAGTGTGAAGATGGATCATTGAGGTGAAGGGAGAAACTTTAGAGTTCATCAAATTCTCTACTCCCCACCCAGTATATTTTACATAAAATGACACAGATTTTCTTAATAACTTTAATGGTGTGCTATTAGAATATAGCTGCAACATTAAGCCAGAAGTATTAACAGTGCTAAGTATGTTCCAATTTAGAATGCATGAATAAAGTCCCTAAAACACTTAAGAACATCCATTTTCCTCAGCTAAATGATCTGAAAGTTCAAAAGGTAAAAAGAAATATTTCTTCTTATATAAAAAGTGACATGTATTTCAGAATAGAGTTTGAACTCCCGCGCGCGTGTGTGTTACTGGAGATTGAACCCAGAGCATCTCTGTCACTGAGCTACACAAACACACAGTCTCCCCCAGCCTTTCCTTTTCATTTTGAGACAAAGTATCATTGACTTATGTGGGCTGCCTCTAGATTTACTCTGTAGGCCAGTGAGGCCTTGAACTCGTGGGCCCTCCTACCTCAACATCTTGAGTAGCTGGGAACACAAGCCTGTGTCACCAGCTTTGACCCAGAGGAGAGACTTCTCCTCTCCTCACTTCTCCCTCGTCTCCCTTTCCCTTTCCTACTACTTTTTTTTGGGGGGGGGGGATGTTTGGAGACAGAATTTCATGTAAAATTGCATTTTTTCTGTTTTATTGATGATAGTTGTGCTGACTGGGATGAGAGATTTTATATATATATATATATATAAAAGACAAAGTCTCATGTGTCCCAGGTTGACCTAAAATTTGCTTATAGTCAAGGATGACTTTGAATTGTGATCCTTCTCTCTTCATATCCTAAGGGCTAGGCTTATAGGTATGAACTATCATGCCTGGGTTCTGAATTCAGCCTTGATAATCGCTTGTTAAGGTCTTTGCTGGCACATTTAAACTTTTCCTTGGCAGTTTCATGGCAACTATGAATATTGTGCCCCCCTTTCATGAGGAGGTCAAAACAGTGTCTAGAGATTTACAACTCCATTGAGGTCTGGTAGCTCAGCTACTTCAGTGTTCCACAGGTAAGAACTTGCCATACGCAAGTTCACACCATATGCAAGAGGAATGGACAAATACTGTTTAAGATGGCAAACGGCCCCTGGAGGGGGAGACCTGGTGGCACTCAGAGGAAGGACAGCAGGTTACCGAGAAGAGACTTGATACCCTATGAGCATATACAGGGGGAGGAGGTCCCCCTCAGTCACAGTCATAGGGGAGGGGAGTAAGGGGAAAAGGGGAAGGAGGGAAGAATGAGAGGACACAAGGGATAGGATAACCATTGAGATGTAACAAGAATAAATTAATAATAAAAAAATTTAAAAAAAGAAAAAATAAATAAGGTAGATAATTAAAAAAAAAAAAAAAAGATGGCAAACGGGTGGTTAGGAGATTTGGGATAGCTAAGCACCTCTAACCTAACTAGGTTTTGCCAGTTAATAAGTTACTGTCTCAGCCCTCAACCTATTCTCCTCTACCGTGTTTTGGTATACTAGCAATAGCACACTGTGGGGCAGAATGTCTGCGTTGTTGACTGACTCCCTTTCAGGTTCTCTCCCACAGCGGCTCAGTAGAGAGGAGACTGAACAACTGGAGGACTTGTTCCTTCCTGTTTATAGACTGTGGTTTCCTGTCTGCTCAGGCTTCCTGTGAACATCACCTCAGCCTAGCTTCTTCCCTGTCGCACCAGTTTACCGAGTTTGCAGCTTTTCTGTCCATGTGGAAGAACTATCCCTATCCCACTTGACTCTCAAACACCAACAGAGGTCTGTGCCCCTCCACAGACCTCTCTATCCCAGGACCACAGGATCTTCCCTTCAGCTTGAGGAAAATCAGTTGACACAATACACTAACCAACTAGGTTATATAGCTCACTTAGGTTTTATCACTTTCAGCACCCACATAGCATCTTTGAATGTCCTTGTCATTATATGGCATTTTCCAGAAGGTACCAATATCTATAACTACCACTGCTACCACAACCAAGAGGAAATTTCTCCATATCCTTTTAGTTTTACTTTTGCTCTTCCAACCACCTCATTCTTTTAAACAATTTATTATAGTTTAATCAGATTACATCTTGATTGCTATCCCCTCACTTGTATCTTCCCATTCCCCACCTCTCTCCCTCTTCCACTCTGTTTTCCTCCCTATACCTCTGACAGACAAGGCCCTCATGTCCCACTGTGTAAGTGTACTACAGGTTTCTCCCCCCCCCCCCCCATTTTTCAGTAGAGCAACATGTAGGTTGTTTCCAGATTCTGGCTATTATGAATATGGCTGCTATGAACATAGTTCAGCAAATGCATCTTCAACAAATGGTGTTGGTCTAATTGGATGGCTACATGTAGAAAAATTGCAAATAGATGCATATTTATCACTCTGCAGTAAACTACACTTGAAATGGATTAAAGACCTCAACATAAAGCCAGACACACTAAATCTGTTAGAAGAAAAAGTGGGGAAGAGCCTGGAACACTTTGGCACAGGAGAAAACTTCTTGAACAGAACACCAACAGCTCAGGCCTTAAGGTCAACAATTAATAAATGGGACCTCATGAGGCTGAGAAGCTTCTGTAAGGCAGGAGACACTGTCAAGAGAACAAAGCGACAGCCTACAGACTGGGAAAAGATCTTCACCAACCCTACATCCGACAAAGGGCTAATATCCAAAATATATAAAGAACTCAAGAAATTAAACACCATGAAACCAAATAACCCAATTAAAAATGGGGTACAGAGCTAAACAGAATTCTCAACAGAGGACTATAAAATGGCTGAGAAACACTTAAGGAAATGCTCAACATTCCTAGACAACAGGGAAATGTGAATCAAAACAACTCAGATTCTACCTTACACTTATTCGAAAGGCTAAGATCAAAAACTCAGGTGACAGCACATGCTGCTGAGGATGTGGAGAAAGGGGAACACTCCTCCATTTCTGGTGGGAGTGCAAACTTGTACAACCACTTTGGAAATCAACCTGGAGCTCAGAAAATTGGGAATAGGTCTACCTCAAGACCCAGCTATACAACTCCTAGGCATATACCAGAAAGATGCTCCACCAAACAACAAGGACGCTTGATCAACTATGTTCATAGCATCTTTATTTGTAATAGCCAGAATCTGGACACAACGTAGATGTCCCTGAACTGAAAAACGGATAAAGAAACTCTGGAACATTTACACAGTGGAATACTATTCAGCTATCAAAAACAAGGAAATCTGGAAATATGTAGATAAATGGACGGAGCAAGAAATGATCGTCCTAAGAAAGGTAACCCAGACCCAGAAAGATACACATGGTATACGCTGGCTTAGAAGTGGATATTGTCTCAATAGAGATGTCCTCTGAGAGATTCCACCTAGTGCGGGGTATGGAGAGATACTGGGACATGCAGCCAAGACTCTGGGCGATCAGCTGTGAATTGTATACAAGAGTTGGTGGAAGGAAAGACATGGGGTGGGGTGGCAAGAGTTGTCCAGGGCTCCACAAGGAGACTTCCAAGGCTGGTAGATCTGCACAAACTGAGGCACCAATCAAGGACATTGCAGACAGAGGACCTTGGGAAAATGTAGCCAATGGACAGCTCATTCTCCGCATGGTGGGTAGGTGCATGTAGGATTTCCTCTGAGAAGAACTCGGGTGCCTTTGATTTTATCACTGCCCCTTAGGGGAGGGGTCCTGTCAAACACAGAGCAAGGGGATGCAAGCTATCCAGATGAGACCTGATTGGCTGTGATCAGACAATGGGGGAAGAGGACCCCACCTGCCATAGGTCATGGGGAGGGGAACAAAATGGAAAAGGGAGGGAGGGTGAGAACAGTAAGATAAGAGCAGGGGGTAGGGGGGCCTGTTACAACCAGGATGCAATGTGAATACATTATAGTAATAATAAAGATTTTTTAAAAAGACAATTGCTGTGATGGTCTCAGAACCAGGCATGATCCTGCACATCTCTGTAATCCCAGCACCAAGGAGGTAGAAGCAGGAAAGTCAGGAGCTCAAAGACAGGCAGAGCTGTATCACAGAAGCCTGCCTTACACAACCAAAGAAAGAAGACAGTGGTCTCAACCAGGAGTGGTGGTACACTTCTATTATCCCAGAAATCACGTGGCTGAGGCTGGGCGATTGCTTCAGCTCAGGAACTGAGATTAGCCTGGAAAACACAGTAAGACCCTCAGGATGTTCTCTGTCTCTCCCTCCCCCTCCCTCTCTCCCTTCCCTCCCTCCCTCCCTCCCTCCATCACTCTCTTCTCTCTCTTCTCTCTCTCTCTGTAATTTGGGGGTAAGCAGAGTATGTCATGGAGTTCTACCATGACTTGTTAGAATTTGTTTCAAATAACTGAGAATGACAACTTTATATATATTTTAAGACCTTTATTAACACGTGCTAGCAGTGCATTGACTTTTTAAAAATAAAGTTGTAAAATGTATTACAAATTAAAGTTCTTTAAAATCTGAACTTGTCAAGATATTTAACAATTTAAACATCACTAAAGTTGTATTGAGAAAAAGCAGGCCTTTTAAAAATGCATGATTGTCGTTACAAAAAAGGGGCATCGTTATGAGAAATAATAACCCGATGCTGCATAGACGATGCAGATAGTTCTAGAGTATCTGGTCAACGCGGGAAAAGCAAGCACGCTTAAGGTCTTCAGATCTAATCATTGTTCTTTTTTTATGGCTAGAAAATCATTTTCATTTTTCCTTGTTGGATGACCAAGCCGGTTGATGGTAGAGATGGCTAGCCTGCATTTAGTCAGCCCCGCCCTGCTCAGCCTGGGGAGCCTGCAGATTCTCAGCTGATGGGTCTGCTGCCTTTGTCTCTTTGCCATCTTGTGGTTTACAGATCTCCGGGTGTCTGCATCTGTAAGTGAAGTTGCGGCCACGCCGACCTTGAGGTGGCTGCTGACCTTGGGTCTCAGAGGCTCCTTGATGTTCCTTGTCCTCTTCCTTGTGGTCCTCGCTAGGTTGTCTTTGGCGAGGAGGGCCCCTGCGGGATCTTGGTGTGTAGCCCTGATACATATTCGGTCTCACCGGTCTGCCTTGCTCTCGTGCACCCTGCTTGTCAGCACCCTCCATCGCTTTTCCTTGCCCAGGGCGGCTGGAATACTGTGGTCGACGCCTACAGCGTCTCCGCATAGCAAAAGGTGCGAACCCTCGCTGAGGAAATGGCCAGCGCTGTGGGGCCTGGTCTTCAGCAGAGCTTTCCGCTCCCTCACTCTTTTCCTCACTCTGGCTGTTCTGGCAGTTTTGCTGGTAATGACGTGGAGGACCCCTCTGATCTGCACAGCGTGTGTTCCGGTCTGCCGCGTATTTGCTGCCTTGAACAGCGATTCCTCCAGGGCCTGTAACATTTGCTGCCTCCGCGCCCCTGTCTCCTTCAACAATATCAAACTCCACAGTCTCTCCATCTCCTACACCGCGAAAGGACTTCCTGGGGTGGTTCTTTTTTATGGCCCTATGGTGCACAAATAGGTCTTCCCCGGTGTCGTTCCTTGTGATGAAACCGTATCCGTTCCTTAGATTGAACCATTTTACTGTTCCCAAAACCTTGGTCTGGATGACCTTCTTCTTGTCCTGGCGGGCGGGTGCCTCCGATGTGGGACCCTCTGTGCCTCCACTGTCTGTGCTGCTCCCCTGGGAGCTGGGCTTGGTGGCTGCTGCACTGAGGGCGGCGGTGAGGGTGGCGGGCAGCGGCTGCTGTGTCTTGGCCTTTCTTCTCATGGCTGAGGTGGTGGTGACTGGGCCAGGCAGCCTAGGCCAAGGCTCTTCCTGGGCGTGATGATGACGAGGCCGACAGGGGCCGTGGGGCCCTCAGGGCTCTCTGGGGCTCCCTCTTGGTTTCCACTACCAATTGAACTAACTCGATAATGACAACTTGATGTGGCAACTCCGACTCTCACAGAAGGAAATGAAGGTAAGATAAGAAGCGTCTCACAAATACAGACATAAAGATCCTGGATACGGATGAAAGTTCTAAATAGAATTCAGATGAAGTTCTAGAATCATTTCCATTCATGTCGTGAACAAGGTGAGGGTGCCTGCTGTCCTTGCAACTAATACTATTAGGGGTCTCCTTTGCCAGGCCGTGGTGGTGCACACCTTTAATCCCACCACTTGGGAGGGAAGAAACAATACCATCTCATACTATTTGAAGAAAATATGGTTGTACATCTAGGATATCTAAGATAACTAGAGAATAAAGATTTGCATTGACAAATTAATTAGGTCCTGCTTTTCCAGAAGAACTAGGTTCAATTCCCAGCACCTACATGGCAGCTCACAACTGTCTGTAACTCTGTCATCTGACACTCTCACACAGACGTACATGCACATAAAGCATCATGCAGATAAATAAAAATAAAGAACTTTTCAAGCTTTTAAAGAATCTTTTATTTTTTAATATGTGAATTACAGGAAACAAAACACAAGAATCAAAGAACCAGGTCACCCAGTCACAAGCAGCTCAGCTGGTGTGTCCTTCCAGATTCTGCAACTTGTACATACCCTTGGGTAATTGAGATTATACAGCATGTACCATGCTTTCCCCCACATCGTGAATATTCACCAACTAAAAACCCCTCACTACACGAGCATTTTGATTCCCAAGAATACACCATGCCATCTCAATCTGTCAGACAAAATTGCAATCCTGTCTTCCTTAGCAAAAGTTTCATAGAAGAAAAAAATGGCAGCAGGCCTCTAGACAGACGTATTGGCAAAGTTACAATTTAAATTCTGCATTCTCTCAGTGCTCAGCTTACAAGAAAACACAAAGGGACAGACCATACTAAGTACAGCATTCTTAAATTTATCATCAGATCTGTACACTAACATATGAGGAAGAAGCGGTGTTCCTGTTCAATAAATGTATTCCTACGGAGTATCTGGAAGATGTGCCTATGGCAGGGGCTCTCAGGGTATCAGTCAGTCTTTCTTTCTTTTTTTTTTTTTTTTGGTTTTTCAAGACAAGTTTTCTCTGTGTAGCCTTTGCTGTCCTGGACTCACTCTGTAGACGAAGCTGGCCTAGAACTCACAGAGATCTGCCTGTCTCTGCCTCCCAAGTGCTGGGATTAAAGGGGTGCGCCACCACAGCCCAGCTAAGATGTCAGTCTCACCACGGCGTTGCAGATCTTGATCTTGCACCAGAAACCACTCTCTGCCCCTCCACTATCAGCCTAGCAATGTGAATTGACTTACACAGTCCAGACATGGCTTAACAATTCTATGTTCAAGAGGAATCCTTTCTGTCAATTCTACCATATCAACTAGCAATCCTTTTAACCATATGCTCTCCTTACAACATTTATAAAGTTCTAATGTTGTGGAATAAACTCCATGCACAATAAACACGAGTATTTTTGCCAGAAATGCACATACAATGCCCTGGGTACAGTTGCAAACTGTCCTCTGCATGTGGGGGTTCTAGCAAAAGCCCTTCCCTCGCCCACCCTCTTCTCTACACTACTCTAAGTGTGCAGATGCTAGGGAGAGGATTAACACAGGCCACGCCAAGAAGACAGCCCTCCTAACAGGCTAGCACGACAGAGTGTTTTGATACTTCTGACATCCTTTGGGCACTAGGACTTACCCTCTAATGCCTGGCACCAGTAACTAAATGCACACCTAAACAATGGCTAGACAACCCGTGCCAGTAGGTACAATGCCTTTTTCTGAGCACTATTCTTTCCCCCAGCTCGCCTCCACCACCTGGTAACATCATCTGTTCAAAGTCCATTTCCCCAGTGTATGAGACACAAAACAGTCCTTGAAGGTGGTGTCAACCTCTATTTTTACCATGCTGTGTACTTTTTACATACATGAATTAATGAGAGCCACTGACTTGTGTGGAGGCTAAAAGATCCTAGAATCTGTTTTCTCCTTTTAGCATGTGGATCCTGGAGATCAAATTCAGATCCCAGTTAGTGGCAAGTGCCTTTACAGGCTGAGCCACCCTACGAGTCTGTTATGCACATTTCCTTACTATTTAGAGACAAAGCCTAGATAGCCCTGGCTCCCCTGGAACCCAGAGATCCGCCTGCCTCAGCCCAGAAGTTAAGGCATGCATTACCACACCGAAGTCTATTATGTACTTCAAAGACTAAAGACTAGATGTTTCCAATAAGCACTTCGGTTTCCCAGCATATGTACAGTGCAATGAATAAACTGCACACACCTAAGAAAGGCTACAGCCAGAAACTGCCTTCTAAGTGACAATGTTCTGGTCTAGGTCCTCTCCCATTTCTCTCAACCCAGGGGTCAGTTTATGTAACTGTCATGTTTTTGTGGGTATATTAATAATTTCACTTCCTAAGTGGTTTGGGTTTTATTGTTTTTCTGTGTAGCCTTGACTATCCTAAGTATTTTTAAGAAGAGTTTTTTTCCCTACGAATTTTAATACATGCCTTTTCACTAACTCTACTTTGTCCCACACTAGCAGTCTCTTCAATGTCTAGGAAGAGTAGGTGCTACATATTTGGACACTATACATTGTAAAATAAGATACAAAGATATAAGGAACAATGACTAATCTTGCATTATCAAATTTACATTAGTATTAGGCCCTTCATCATTTTCTTTCTTCCTCCCTCCCAAATCAGCGCAAGGCTATATTGTTCAGAAGCAGTTTTATCATTCTAGTTCTAAGAGACAGCACCTCACCATGGGTCTAAACAGAGAATCTACAACATGTATTATTTACTATGTGTACCTTTAACATACTTTGTGCACTTCTAACTACCTAGAAGGACTGGATGTTTCAGATGAGGACATAACTTCGCCCTCTATATACACAGTAGTGTTGAAACCACACACATGGAACAATGGTTAGATCTCAGAGTGTCTTCCGGTGAGAGCATTCTGGTCTCCAAACTTGTTTTCTCCGGCCCCTCTCCTGTATTAAGTGAAACAGGCACCTGTCACTTAGATGACACTTTCTCAACTCTTCAGAAGACAACTTTGCTATGAATTTAACACCGAGTATCCAGAATGTGTGTGTTTACTAACTCTACTCTTCTCATACACTGGCAACCACTTTAACGCCTAGAGACTATATAGCATAGGACTCATGTGTTCAGTATGTACAATATGTATACAGCATAACAAAGTTAAATGAGATGCATACAGCATACAGGGTGGTGGGTAAGCTAAAACTGTCTAGCACACTAATGGGCTCTTTTGTAGTTTCTTCCTGCCCACCTCCTCAATCCCCTGAACAAGTACAGCCAGTACACTGTTCCCAGAGGTGGGTTAACAAGTCTATTTCTTTTTTTCTTTTCTTTTGTTTTTGTTTTTTGTTTGTTTGCTTATTTGTTTGTTTTTTGAGACAAGGTTTCTCTGTGTAGCCTTGGCTGTCCTAGACTCACTTTGTAGACCAGGCTGGCCTCAAACTCACAGCGATTCGCTTGCCTCTGCCTCCTGGGTTCTGTGATTAAAGGCATGCGCCACCATGCCCAGCCAACAAGTCTATTTCTAAACACAGTATTTCTCCAATTTTGAAAAACTATTTACAAACTATTCTACTACTACTATCTCTAAATGTATCAAGCCCTTGCAAATGTCCAGAAAGACTAGGTATTTCAGGTAAGAACATATCTGCTATTCACACTCTGTATGCAAAGCACTGGTTATCATCTGAGGTCTCTTCTAAGTATAACCATTTGGGCTTTGCCCCACTTTCTTCCCCCTTCTCTCTGCCTTCAAACCAGTAGACAAATATAAGCATGCTATGCTTAGAAATAGCTGAGCAAATTCCTACCCCAAGTCATTTACAGAACGATCTTTTCTATGAATTTTTGGTTTGTTTGTTTGGAGACATGGCTTCTCTATGTAGCCTTGGTTGTCCTTTTTCTATGAATTTTAACAGTGCTGATTAGCTATGTGCTCATTTTACTACTTTGTCATACACTGGCAACTTCTTTAACATCTAGAGTCTAGATGTTGAAAAGTTTAGACATATCTTAGAGTAATACACACAGCAAAACAAAATGCAAAAGTATAGAAATGGCATCTGAAAAGGTCTCATATAAACACAAGCTACATGACGTTTGTTGCTGCCTCCCAGCACCTCTTCTAAAGCCAGCAAACACAGACAGTGCTGCTCAGAGGGCTCGTATAATTCCACTCCCAAAAGACGGTGCTTCATGAATTTTAACAAAAGTATATTTACAAAGTGATATTTACGACCTCTGCAGTTAACATACATTGGGCACTTCTAAACATCTAGATAGACCAGAAGTTTCAAGTAAGGACCGTTGTCCACTAGGTACACAGCAGTCCGGTAAATGGCTACATGTAACAAGAGTAATTTAAATATTGAACGCAAAAAGTGCAAAATGTATCGTTCTACTAACTCTACTTTGTCACACACTGGCAACCGTTTAACACCTGGAGTGACTAGATGTTGTAAATTAGGACTCCTTTGTCCTTTAAATATACTATGTACAAGGCAAAGCCAAACACAATGGGATATTGTTCCTCTTCCACCCACTGAACACAGAGGCCCAGAGCTCTGCCTTTCCTTCCCCTGGGAACCAGGGCACAAACACAATTTGGTCAACTCAGGAGAGGTTTGCCTATTCCTCCCCAAACAATATTTCAGGTGAATCTTAACAAAAAAAAAACCATATTTACATAATGTTTTACTACTACTTACAAAATATATCGGTCCACGCCCCCGCCATGGCGCCCGCCCTGGCCGTGTTGACCTGGCTGCTGTATGCAGGTGTGCGGCGCTGACCAGGTTTCCTGCAGAAGGCGGCCCGGGGCCCAGTGGGGCAGAATGAGAGGATGGTGATGGGAGTCCCGGTTCCCGCGGTCAGCGAGCCCCAGGACGGCGACGATCTGCAGAACAAGATCTTAGATGTGCCACTGCAGCATTCGGACTTCTTCAATGTCAAGGAGCTGTTTTCTGTGAAGAGCCTCTTCGAGGCCCGAGTTTACCTGGGACATAAAGCTGGGTGCCGTCATAGGTTCATGGAGCCATGCATCTTTGGGAACGCTCTAGGCCAAGACATCATTGACCTGGATCAGACAGCCTTGAATCTCCAGCTGGCCTTGAACTTCACCGCCCACGTGGCCTACCGCTCCTGTTTGTGAGCCAGAACCAGCAGTTCTCTCACTTGATTCAGAGTACAGCCTGGGACTGCGGGGAGTACCCCCACACCCGCTACTTCAAGGGTGGCCTGCTGAGTAACGCGCGCCTCCTCTTTGGGCCCACAGTCCACCTCCCAGACCTCATCATCTTCCTGCACACGCTCAACAACGTCTTTGAACCCCACGTGGCCGTGAGGGATGCGGCCAAGATGAACATCCCCACAGTGGGCATTGTGGACTCCAACTGCAACCCATGCCTCATCACTTACCCTATCCCCGCCAACGACGACTCTCCCCAAGCTGTCCATCTGTTCTGCAAGCTCTTCTGCACAACCATCAACCGGGCCAAGGAAAAGAGGAGGCAGATGGAGGTGCTGCATCGTCTACAGAGTCCCAAGGGGTCTGAGGGCAGTGGGAGCCATTCCCCATGACAGGAAGCTCCTTGTCCAGCTCTGAGCTAGATCCCCGTTCCCCATGCCCAGCATCAGCGTCCTATATTCAGAGTCTGATCATCCCAAGCTAGCTCTTGTCTGTCTCTTTTCTGGGAACAAACTCAGGTAAAGTGCATACCCACATTGCCTCTGGCATCCACAAAAGTGGACGGAACTGTTTCTGCTTTTGAACTAGGGCTGGGTTCCATTCAATTTCTCTTTTCAATTAAAATTAATCCTCATTGTCTTCTAAAAACAAAAACAAAAACAAAAATAAAACAAAATATATATATCAGGCAGTTCAGAGCATCTAGAAAGACATTTCAAAAAAAATTTTTTGGCTTTTCAAACACACATAAAAACACAGGGTAGGGACAAGAAATGAGAAACAGAATGCATACACAATACAAGAGTTAGAATACAAAAAAAAAAAAAATGACGTCTTCTTCACACCACCAATCTGGCTCTGGACCTCTTCCTCTTCCTGTTGGGTCTACTGAACAAACAAGGACAAGTGTCACTCCTGCAGTATTTCTAGAGGTGGCCTAAACAATTCCATTTCAAAGACACTTCTAGAAGACATGATATGATGTTCCTTGTTTTAAAGCCTATGACCATATAGTGAAGGAGGAGGTCCCCCTCGGTTATAGACCTAAGGGAGAGGAATAGGGTGAAAGCAGGAAGGAGTGAGGAATGGGAGGATACAAGTGATGGGACAACAATTGAGTTGTAATCTGAATAAATTAATAAAATAAAAATAAAAAAATTAAATATGACAGGGTACACACGTGATTTCCTACCTCTACCCTGCATCGGCAATTTCTACAGCTAGATGTCCAGATCAGCCAAAAACTCTCTTTAAAAGGACCGGGAGAAAGGTTGAGAGCAGCGTTTTCATATTATATACACAGGCTTACTACGGCAGGTAAATCTTCGCCAGCGTTTCCCACTGGCTGTATGCAGCTGTTGTGCCTGGCTTCTCTCTGGTGGAAGGAGGACCCACCGCGCAATGATCATCCCACCCCTATGTCTGTTCGCCCAGCTCTGAGGGCTTGTCCATGAGGTTGGCCCCTCCCAGCAAGTGTTCCTGGTGTACCTGTGTTGACCCACCATCTCAGACAGCAGAGGCCCCGATTCTTTATACATTGCCTCGCCTGCTACTGGGGAACGTCCTCAAGAGAAAATGAAATCAATTCCACTGAAATTAGGGACAAGACAAGGCTGTCCACTCTCTCCGTATCTCTTCTATATAGTACTTGAAGTCCTTGCTAGAGCAATAAGAAGACTAAAGGAGATCAAGGGGATACGAATTGGAAAGGAAGAAGTCAAATTATCACAATTCATGGATGATAAAATGGTATATATCAGTGACTCCAAAAATTCTACCAAGTAACTCCTACAGCTGATAAACACCTTCACCAAAGTGGCTATATACAAAATCAACTAAAAAAATCAATAGCCCTGTTGTATACAAATGACAACTGGGCTAAGAAGAAAATTAAGGAAAGTACACCCTTCTCAATAGCCACAAATAATATAAAGTATCTTGGTGTAATGCTAACCAAGCAAATGAAAAAAAACTTCAAATCTCTAAAGAAAGAAACTGAACAAGATATCATAAGATGGAAGGCTCTTTCATGCTCATGGATTGGGAGGATCAACATAGCAAAAATAGCCATCTTACCAAAAGCAATCTACAGATTCAATGTAATACCTATCAAAATTTCTACACAAAGCAAGGCATGGCTTTAATCTCAACACTTGGGAAGCATAGACAGGTGGATCTCTGTGAGTTTGAGGCCAGCCTGGTCTACAAAGCAAGTCTAGAACAGCCAAGGCTATGCAGAGAAACCCTATCTCAAAACAGCAAAACAACAAAATTCATACACAATCCTTTACAAACCTTGAAAATAAATTCTAAACTTCATATGGAAAAACAAAACAAAACAAAAAACCAAAATAACTAAAAACCTGAACAATAAAAGATCATCCAAAGGAATCTCCATCCTGGATCTCAAGCTGTACTGTAGAACAACAGCAATAAAAAACAGCATGGTACTGGCATAGAAATAGGCTGGTTGATCAGTGCAATCAATAAAAAGACCCAGAAATAAACTCACATACCTATGGACACTTGATTTTTAACAAAGAGGACAAATCCGTACAATGGGGGAAAGATAGCATCTTCAAAAAATGGTGCTGGTCTAAGTGGATATCTAAATGTAGAAAAATGCAAATAGATCCATATTTATCACCTGGAAATGGATTAAAGTCCAAATGGATTAAAGACCTCAACATAAAACCAAACACACTAAACCTGTTAGAAGAAAAAGTGGGGAAGAGCCTAGAATTCGTTGGCACAGGAGACAATAGATCAGGCTCTAACATCAACAATTAATAAATGGGACCTCATGAAACTGAAAAGCTTCTGTAAGGCAAAGAACACTGTCAACAGAGCAAAACTACAGCCTACAGACTGGGAAAAGATCTTCAACAACTCTACATCTGACAAAGGGCCAATATACAAAATATATAAATAATTCAGGAAATTAAACACCACCAAAACAAATACCCAATTAAAAAATTGGATGCAGAGCTAAACAGAGAATTCTCAACAGAGGAACATTTAATGGCCACCACTTAATTCTTGACAGCCGTCTATATGCTCTCCATCTCTTTAGATTTTTGTGTAGAGACTGCTATACAAATAAAAACATACAGTACATAACCTTCTCAGATTGACTATTTGCTGAGTTGTTGGATGTATCAAAAGTTGGTTTCCTTTTGTCGTTAAGTGGTATTCTATAGTATAAATGTAGAAGAATATATTTAACCATTTATAAGATGGTGAATATTTAGTTTACTTTTAACTTGGGACATTAAGATGCCTATGAACAATCGAGTACATTAATTTTGTTTTCAGGCAAGATCTCTCTGTGTAGCTAGGGCTAGCCTTGATCTTGTGATTTTTCCAACTTAAAATTCCTGGCTTCTAGATCATAGGCATCCAGCTTGTGTACAGGTTTTGGGGTGAACTTGAGATTTATTTTGTTCTAGGATAAATAACTGGGAGTGTTATTTCTAGGCCACACGGTAATCGTGTATTTAATCTTTTGAGAAATCACCAGAACTATCCCCAGAATGGCCACATTATTTGATATCTCAGCAATCAGTTTGCATGAGGTCCTATTTCCTGTCATTATCAGCATTTGATTCATTTTCTGTGTTGACTATTTGGATGCAGAGTAGCATCTTGCTATGGTTTTCATTTGGATTTCTCCCTTGACTAGCTGTGTTGTACATTTTTTTATATGAATATATGTCATGTGCACCACCACTGATGATGTGTTTGTTCAAGGCTTTTGCCCATTTAAAAAGTGAGTGCTTGGTTACCTACTTTAAAGGATTTTAAAAGTACATTCTGGTGTTTCGCAAATATATTCTGTCTGTAGCTATTTTAATCCTTTTCACATAATCTTTCAGAGAACAAAAATGACGTGAATGTTTCATTGACATTGACTTCGTCCTTTTTGCATCATGCATTTGATGTATTGTCTACATACCCTTCACGAACCCTCAGTTCATGACGTTTTTTCTCTCGTGTTCTCTTCTAAAAGTGGTATAACCATATTTTAATCAACAATCGAATTTGAGTTAAATTTTTACATAAGGGAGGAGATTTTGGCATAGGTTTATCACTGTTGTATTTCACAGGGATCTCTCATTTTGGCAGCACAACTGTTGACACACAACAACAACTTCATGTTTCTAAGGGGGTTTCAGGAGGACTTGAGGTCCTCTGAGTTTCTGGAAGTTGCAAAACTTGGTAGCAAGTTTACTTAGTGCTAGTGCTTATTACAACAAAGGATGCAGAGCAAAACACATTTGGAAAAAACCCCATACAGAAGGTTAGGCACAGAGTTCCCACTCATGAAATGGCATAAAATATACAGAAGAACAACTCTGACTTGGAAATCTGGGAACTTACAGCACTCAGGCAGCTGTAACCTGTTGCTTACCTGAATCCTGGCAGAAGAGCTTATGATTCTGACAGCTCACAAGAGAATGGGAGGTCCCTCTTGTTTTGATCCTACAAGGATCACAAAGACACGATATTTTGCGGCACCCATTCCTCATGTTAGTGACAAACTGTCCTAAACTTAGAAGGACTCTTGTGTCTTATTGCCAAATCTGTCTGGGCCTTAGCCCTGTCTTTACATTCTACCAAATTGCTTTTGCAGCTTGGGCAGAAAACATCACTTTATTTAAGGTAATGACACTCAGAAGTTCTGGGCAATCACCCCAGACAGTCACAGCTTCTGTTACTTTTCATGACTTTGCAGCTTTTAGAATTTACAATTTGAGGAGTTGAGATGGATCACTGGTTAAGAGCACTGTCCGCTATTTCAGGAGACCTGAGTTCAATTCCCAGCACCCACATGGCAGCTCACAACTGTGTAACTGAGGTTCCAAGGGATCCAACAGCCTTGCATAGACAAACATGCAGACAAATCACCAATGTACATAAGATAAAAATAAATCATTTAAAAAAGAATTTACATTTTGAAATATAAATGTATTTATAACATTTTCAAAATACATTAGAAAGTAAACTATATTCTGATTCATATGTTGAGTTACATATCTTTTCGCTTCTTCGATTGAGCATAATGGTTTGGATAGTCATCAACTTAACACCAGTAGATAGCCCATTATTTTTTTCACTGAGTATATTTCATTTTGTGCACGTATAGTTTAGCATCTTTTGTCCCAAATACTGCGGATTAGAAGTGTTTCAGATCATAAAAGATGGGTTTAATGTTCTCTAAGGACTTTTACAGTTATAGATTTTGTTTTTGGCTTTTCAAGACAGGGTTTCTCTGTGTAGTCTTAGCTGTCCTGATCTCAGACTCACAGAGATCCACCTGCCCCTGCTTCCCCAAGAATAGTTATAGACTTTACATTTAGGCCAATGATCCATTTTGACTTAATATTACATGTGTTGCAAATATGAACTCAAGTTTTATGCATGTGTATACCTAGTAATTGGAGCAGTATTTTTTGAAAATTTTATTCTTTTTTCAGTTAAATTGTTCTTGTACTTTTACAAAAACAAATAGCAATTTTCTATATTTTTCTAGGTGTATCTCTAGACTTTGATTTCTGTTCCATTATTATATCTGTCCAGTTTGATGTAAATCTTATAGTATCTTGATTATAATACAATTTTATAATAAGTATTAAAATTAGATGGTATTAATTCCTACTTTTATCAACCTTGTATTGCATATTCTAGTCCACTTAATTTTCTATTTGTGTTTTAGAATCAACTTGTCAAATTCCAAAAAAGTTCCCACTAAGATTTTTGAAACAGATTTTGTTGAAGAATTTCCATTTGAATAATACAGAGTGTTCTGACAATGAGTAAGGTATGGATCTCTTCATTTTCTTCAAGGACTCTTGGCAATGACTTGATATTCAACATAAAAGTTTTATACATCTTTTTCTGTTTTTTTAAAGAAATGCCCTAATAAAACTCTTTTGCAAGGTTGTTACATATTCCAAATATGCCTTTTATTGGGCATATATATGTTCTAATAGGTTATGTCAACTTGATACAAACCTAGACATAGCTGAGAAGAAGGAGCTTTTTAAAAAAAATAAGTTTATTTATTTTATTTATTCTTCTCTCATATATTACATCCTGATTGCAGTTTCTTCTCCTTCCTCTCCTCCCAGTGCCCTCCCCACCTCCCCTCTCCCCTAGATCCCCTCTTCCCCTGTTCCCCTTCAGAAAAGGACAGGCCTTCCAAGGATGTAAACCAAACAAGCCATATCAAGTTGCAGTAAGTCTAGGCACCTCCCCTCATATGAAGGCTGGACAAAGCAACCCAGGGGGAGGAAAAAGGTTCCCAAAGTACGTTTTAAAAAGTCATAGACAGCCCCTGCTTTCACCGTTAGGTGTTCCCCAAGAACTCTAACACATACAGAGGACCAATGCAGGCTCCTTGATTGTCGGTTCAGTCCCTCTAAGCCCTTATGAGCCCAGGTTAGTTGATTCTGTGGGTTGTGTTTTCTGGTGTCTTTGGCCCCTCTGGCTCTGATTATCCTTTTTCCTCCTCTTCCACAGGACTCCCTGAGTTCTGCCTAATGTTTGGCTGTGGGTCTCTGCATCTGTTTCCATTAGTTTCTGGGATAAGCCTCTTTGATAAGAAGGAATCTTAATTGAGAAGATTTACCACCAGATTGGCCCGTGGGCAAGGCTGTGGTGCATTTTTTTTTATTGATAATTTATTTGGGAGGGCACAGCTCATTGTGGGGAGGGGAAAGCCCTGGGTTGGGTCCTGGATGCTGTACTAAAGTAGGCTGAGCAAAGCATAGAGAGCAAGCCAGCCTGTAGTCTTCCTCATAGCTTCTGTTTCAGTTCCTGACTCCAGGTTCTTGCCTTGAGTTCCTTCTGTCAGTGATGGAGTATGACCCAGGGACTGTGAGCTGGATACATCCTTCACTCCACAAGTTTCCTTTAGCCATGGCATTTTTATCGCAGCAATAGAAACCCTAACTGAGACAGTAGTTATGTTCTCCAAGACTGATTGTCTTTGCTTTGTCTTGGCCTTCTAAGAGCCAAAGCTTAGTATTTTAGATGTAGTTATAAATATTTTAAAGTTTCGGGTTTTTTTCCTAATCTTTTAGTCTTTAGAGAAGTAAAACAAAACAAAACAAACAAACAAAACAACCTACTGTGCATTACTGATGTCTTCAGCTTTGCTAAACATATTTACTAATAGGACCTTTTGAATAATGCAAACAGTTTTCTGCATATGAACAGTTACCTGAAACTGAAAAGAACTGGAAGTCTTTATAATTGGATGGATTTTTCTTGCCCAGTGACTCTGGTAATTTATATATTTAAACTCTATTTCTTCTGAATCCTCCAATTTATGCTAATAAATTTTGTTCTTAACATTCTCCTTGCTAGTATTTGTAGAGTCCATAGCACTTACATTTCCTCATATTTTCTTTAGTTGTTGTTGTTGACTTTTTGTTTTCATTTTTCTGAGACAGACTCTCACTCTGGAGCCTGGGCTTGGAACTTGCTATCTAGCCAGGCTGGCCTTAAACTTGTGGTGCCCCTCCAGCCTTCACCTTCCAAATTGCTGTGGCATTGCAGGTGTGAACCACCATACTGATAGCTCTTATTCTCAATTTTGGTAATTCTTATCTTCTCTCTTTCCTAATATGTATAACCAAAATTTTAATATTTTTATCTGAAAGGACAATTTCTCTACTGATTTTCCATTAACTTTCCAGCTTAATTTTAATCTACCTTTCCAATTCGTGAAGTGAAGTCTGATGTATGTTTGGTATGCTGAATCTCCACCACATATTGTCTTTGGGACTTTTTACATTTTGATGTAATTTCTTTTTTAAAATTTTACTAGCTTAAATCAACTGTGAAAAAGTATTTAACTTCTATCCATTCATATAATATGTTGTGATTGAGTATTTTTGCCTCTTGCTCTTCCTCATCCCTCTGCCCCACTTTCTCCTTCCTCTTCACTAGTACTTTTTTTAGTTTTGTGTACTTCTTAGTTTCCCCCTAGCTTCCATAGAGATAACATGTACTTCTTGTCTTTGTGAGTCTGGCTTATTTCTCTTAATGTGGTGATCTCCAGTACCATCCATTTTTTTTTCCTGAAAATGATATAATTTCCTCTTCCTCTATGGAATAGTAGAACTTCATTGTGTGTATAGGCCCCATATACATGATATTATGTAGGAAATATGGGAGAAGTTGGAGTGAATAATGGGGGTACACATGATCACATTTCCTTGTATACACGTATAAAATTCCCTCAAATAAAGAAAAACTAAATGAACAAACAAAAAAACTTTCTAGATCCCTTTTCTCTTTTGATCCATGTGTTAGAGTGTAATTTAGATTTAGCTTCCAAATACTAACAAAATTTCCAGATACTTGTTAATAGAATTTACTTAAAATTTTTTGCTTTTCAAGACAGGTTCTTTCTTTTTTTTTATTTAATGAATTTATTTATTATATACCTTTAAGTATATTGAATTTGTTTTAATTTTATATATATATCAACATAGTAGTGTTAGTTGCTTGGAAAACTACCTGTCTGTGTTTAATATAGTCACACATATTTACAATATTTGGTGCTAGAATTAGTTATGGGAATTTAGATTCCCATGACTATCTTAACGGATTGTGACTTTAAAACAATCAGATATTGGTGGCTTAAGAGTGAAAATTCTTTACCACAGATCAAGGTATAGGGAAGACCACATTCCTTTCTTGCCTCTTGAGAAAAATGTGGTCCTTGTGTTTTCCCACTTCTGTTATCTGTCAGCATTTCTTTTTGGCATGTGGTTGCACTCTTTCTCTGATTCATATTCACATGACCTTCTGCTCTGTGTGCCTGTATCTATATTCCCTTCTCATCTCTCCTGTAAAGATGCGTGTTATTTCATTTAGGACCCTCTTAGCTAAGCCCCACTCATCAACATCCACAAACTAATCACATCTTTCACCATGTAAGCTAATATGCAAATGTTCTTGAGATTAGAATATGGACATGTCTTTATAAAACCACCATTTACTCCTCTACAAATGTTACAGCCAATCTATGTATCCATATTTAATGTGAATTTCTTGCAAAAGGCATACAGTTGGAACCTACACACACACACACAGTTTCTTTCCTGGCCTCTGGCAGCTTCCTCACATGTATGCACTGATAGTACTCTGTGGAATACTCAGATTACCTTTTGCAGCTCTAAGGAGTCCTTAAATAGTCTGTCCTGCATAACCTAGAATTTTTTTTTAGTTTCCCGGACTTTCAGCTCTGTCCTCTCAAGTCAGGGAGCCCTCCAGGCTCCAACCCTTCTTCCCTGTGCCACATTCAAGACTCTCCTAATGGTCTGTAATGGTCCTAGAGCATGACATGACAGTTTCTCTTTTTTCTTTTTTCTTTTTAAATATATTTTATTAATTTATTCATATTACATCTCAATTGTTATCCCATCCCTTGTATCCTCCCATTCCTCCCTCCCTCCTATTTTCCCCTTACTCCCCTCCCCTATGACTGTAACTGAGGGGGTCCTCTTCCCTCTGTATATGCTCATAGGGTATCAAGTCTCTTCTTGGTAGCCTGCTATCCTTCCTCTGAGTGCCACCAGGCCTCCCCATCCAGGGGACATGGTCAAATATGGGACACCAGAGTACGTGTGAAAGTCAGTCCCCCACTCTCCACTCAACTGTGGAGAATGTCCTGTCCATTGGCTAGATCTGGGTAGGGGTTTGACGCTCACTGCACGTACTGTCCTTGGCTGGTGCCATAGTTTGAGCAGGACCCCTGGGCCCAGATCCGCCCATCATACTGCTCTTCTTGTAGGTTTCTAGGACCCTCTGGATCCTTCTATTTCCCCATTCTCTCATGCTTCTCTCACCTAGAGTCCCAATAGGATGTCCTCCCCTCTGTCCCAGTTTCCTGGTAAGTGAAGGCTTTCATGGGACATGTCTCTTGGCCTAGTGTCCTGATATAAGTGAGTATATACCTTTGACTCTTTCTGCTTCTGGGTTAACTCACTCATTATGGACATATCTAGTTAAATCCATTTGTCCACAAATTCTGGGAATTCTTTGTTTTTAATAGCGGAGTAGTATTCCATAGTGTATATGTTCCATAGTTTCTTTATCCATTCTTCTACTGAGGGACACTTAGGCTGTTTCCATGTTCTGGCTATTATGAATAAGGCTGCTATGAACATGATTGAGCAAATTTTCTTGTTGTGTGCTGGAGCATCTTCTGGGTGTATTCCAAGGAGTGGAATAGCTGGGTCTTGAGGAAGCCCTATTCCCATTTTTCTGAGATAGCGCCAGATAGATTTCCAAAGTGGTTGTACTAGTTTGCATTCCCACCAGCAATGAAGAAGTGTTCCTCTCTCTCCATATCCTCGCCAACATGTGCTGTTGCCTGAATTTTATTTTTATCTTAGCTATTCTGATGGGTGTAAGATGGAATCTCAAAGTTGTTTTGATTTGCATTTCCCTGATGACTAAGGAGGTTGAGCATTTCCTTAAGTGTTTTTCAGCCATTTGATATTCCTCTGTTGAGAATTCTCTGTTTAGTTCTGAGCCCCATTTCTCAATTGGGATATTTGGTTTGGTGGTGTTTAATTTCTTGAGTTCTTTATATATTTTGGATATTAGCCCTTTGTCAGATGTAGGGTTGGTGAAAATCTTTTCCCAGTCTGTAGGCTGTCGTTTTGTTTTATTGACAATGTCCTTTGGCTGACAGAAGCTTCTCAGCCTCATGAGGTCCTATTTATTAATTGTTGACCTTAAGGCCTGGGCTGTTGGTGTTCTGTTCAGGAAGTTGTCTCCTGTGCCAATGTGTTCCAGGCTCTTCCCCACTTTTTCTTCTAAACGATTTAGTGACTCTGGTTTTATGCTGAGGTCTTAGTTTCTCCTCTTATGTGAATCACTATTGTCTCTTTTCTAGTGCCTTGAAAATTCTTATGTAAATTATCCAATATGCAATTATTTTATGTAGAAGTGTAAATCTAGGCTCTTATTCTATATGGAGTAAAATTATGGGTGCTAAATATGAGTTTTAAAATATAGATGAATTAAGATTATATAAAATTTTAAATTAAGTTTATCATTTTTTCCTAGCTATATTTCATATATTCAAAAGCTAGCTGCAGCTAGTAAATATTGTGTTAGGTAGCATAACTTTGTCTGTACTGGTATAAGGTTGCCTTTTTATCCTTTCAACTACTTATGTATACTAGTAATTATTGACATAAAATTTTCTTTGATGAAATAGGTAATGTACTATATTTCCTTTGGTTAGATCCTGGTTGGTACATTTATTCAAATAGTTTAAGTAGTAAGGCATCAAAGTGATAGGCCTTTGAATCTCATGACATGAGTTATGCTTTCACATACTAGCTGAACAAAGCAGATGGCTAGACTGATATCTTTAAACATCAGGGTGTTTCCAAGTAAAATTGGAAGGGTAATATATAAAAGCTACTTCCCAGAGTTTGCTTTCAGGATATATTTGAATATGTGACAGAAAATAGATATATTTTTCTCTAATAGATGATCTCAGTCTATATGTGTGTGTGTGAACCTGTACTAGTTTTCCTACCATCACTAATAGTTTATGTATCCCCATCACAACAACAGCCATGGTGTATGTTCTTTAGTTGGGACTCCTTTTAAGCAAGGTAAAAAGCACTTATAGTAAAACAAAGCTGAAGGACTCACATTTATCCATCAAAAAATTTTTTGACAGATTTGTGGTGAAAATCATGTGCTAACCCTCAACAGAAAAAGACAGAGCCCCATAGTATAGACTAGACATCCCAGAAATAAACTATCACAGATATGGTTAACGACTTTTGACAAAGGTACCAAGACCATTCAGCAGGAGGAAGGAACGGTCTTTTAAAGAAATGTTCTCAAGAAACTGGATATCCAATTGCAAAAGAATGAAGTTGTACCTTGGACCATAGTCAGAGATGCTCTGTTGTGTCCCCACGTAGCCATTCTCTGTGAAATTCACTGGAGAAATAGCTGAGTGGATGAAGAAGAAAAACACATTTGAATGGTTCTGGCTGGTGTAGCCAAGTAAGTTATTGAAGATTTGAATGGAATTTGTTTATTTCTTCATACAGTGAGACCATTTAGAAAAATATTTTGAGAGACTATTCCTGTGTTCTGTGTAACATCTTTATCTTAGATTTCTATGAATTTGGAATAATGAAGTTTGGGACAGAATAGTCTTTAATGGCCTAATGATACCTGGATTTGAGAGAGGCTGAGGATGTAGCTGATAGGTAGATATCCAGTATTCATGAGGCCCTAGATTTGATGCCCAGCACTGAAAAACTATGCTCTCATTCTAGGAATTGATTTTAAAGTCAGGGGATTTCCCACACCAGAGCTTGGAAACTGTGATTCTGTGGTCTCTCACAAGTAGAGTCATGGGGACCAGTGAGATGGCTCATCAGATGGAAGCACTTGCCACATGAGCCTGGCAACCTGAGTTTGACTCCTGAAACCAATGTAAGGTAGAAGAAGAGAACCCACTCTACAAAGTTGTCCTCTGATCTCCACATGTGTGCTTTGGCCTGTGCATCCACGCAGAAGCATCATGCACACGTAGAGGATAACAATAAAAGAATTAAATGAAGAGATAAAGCATCAAAGGGGAATTCTCTAAAGAAGGCTGATCTCCCCTGTTATCTCTAGGGATGATTGATGACAGCTTTGGAAGCAGATGTGGTGGATCTGGGACAGCATATTATACCATCTCTTTTCCTTTTCTGGGTATTATCACATGTGATTCTCTCATGGTTACAAAGTGCTTTAGGGTGGAAATGATACTAGCTTCTTCTTTGTAGTTTCTTTAGCATCCTATCATAGTCACAAAAATATTTCATATACTAAATAGACAAATAAATGGAAGAGAGCCAAACAGAAAATGATTTTCCCTCATAAGACCTCTGGGCCCCTGCTCTTTGAGTTCATTGGACTTCTAGACTGATTTGTGAAACAGATCATTTATCTCTGCTGTCATTTACTTACAAGACTTTCCTTTCTTTCACGTGTCCAAAGTTGTCCTCCTACCCAAGGTCACTTAATTCTTAAATGCCAAAAACGCATGTTCTTTCCAAATAGCATTGCACACCTGATCTATGCTACCTTGTCACGTGACCTACTTCTTGAGTTCTATAAAAATGTCTACTGCCAGGCAGTGGTGGCACACACTTTTAATATCAGCACTGGGGAGGCAAAGGCAAGTAGATCTCTATGAGTTTGAGACCAATCTGCTCCGCAGTGAGTTCCAGCACAGCCAGGGCTACACAGAGAAACCCTGTCTTGGAAAACAAAAGAGAGAGATTGCTTCAGAGCAATTATTTTCTCTCCAGGGATAGTTTTGTGTGATCTGAGTTGTTTGCCTTTACGGACTGTATGCCACAGGCGCATAAGACAACTTTTTCTTGGGTCACTGTATCTCTTGATCATGGTAGTTCAAAGTTACTGCCCATCAAATTACTATCCTGAGGAAAAGATATGTTTTAAGGCCCAATAGATGTTTATAAAAAAGGCAATGAACAAATACTTTCCTTGAAAATGATCAAATGATCATAAATGTATTGTAGGCGGTAAAGCATACCCTTTAGAGGTTAAGAATGTTACTTTTGCCAGCTTTGGGGACCCTTTTCTTCCTAGTGGTTTGCCTTGTCCAGCCTTAATGTGGGTGTGGGGGAAGGTGTCTAGTCTCACTGCAACCTGATATGCCATGTTTGGTTGATATCCCTGGGAGGTCTGCCCTTTTCTGAAGGAGAACAGAGGAGGAATGGATGGAGAGGCAGAGGGGAGATGATGGGGGAGGGACTGGGAGGAAAGAAAGGAGGGGAAACTGTGGCTGGGATATAAAAATATAATAATAATGATAATAATAGTCATTTTAACATCATTTATTTGTAAAAAGAAAAGGAGCACAAAAGAGAAAGAAAAGAAAAGAAGAAAAGAAAGGATGTTGTTTATGAGCTCCATTGCTTCAGTTCCCTCAAACATACTTTGGTGGATTTTAGCTTGCATGTTATCAGCCTACAAGCTCTCAATTTCCTCATTTGTAAGTGTATATAAATAGTACTTCTTTTATAGGATCATTATGAGGGTTGACTTAATCATTTTAAAGTCTTAGGATGAAGAGCCTAGGAGATAGTAAGTACCCAATAAGGTTATTTTTATTATCCTCATTTTTATAATTATTAATATGCTCAATGTCCTGTGTTAGCTAATACTAAAGATACAAAGATATGCTCCTCCTCTCGGCAAGCTCACAGCCTAGTGGAAAATATGTACATCTAATTTATATTATTTTATATTGGATGGGTGCCCTGAAATGTCAAGGAGAAACCTACAGTATGAAGATGACTCTTGTAATGGTAGCATCTCAGTACACTTGTAAAGTTATCAAGTATCCTTCATTTGATTAACGTTATGAATGAGACTATAAATGTCTGAACAACCCTATGCATAATGTTTCTTATAGTGGGAAGTGAAGAAACTGGGGCTACAGACTTTACTTTCTCTAAGATACTTCTAATGCTTCTAAACAAAGGAAGCATGCGGTCCTATGTTTGTTCCGTAACGCGGTCTCAAGCAGCTGAGATGGGCCTTGAACTTGAGATTTTCCTATCTCCATGTTGATTTTAGATATCTCAAAACTGTTGATTTTAGACATGTGCCAGTATGCCTGGATTTAAGCTTTTGTTAACTGTTGTCCCCTGTTTTGATTTTTGAAAATAGTGTTAATGTCTGTGAAAGGATATAGTGTTGCTTGCTTCAGTTTGTATAGAAATAATTATGGACAAACGAGCCATAACTCCCATCATTGATATATTTCCTTTTAAAAATTTTTCAGTTTGAAATATAGTATTTTTATTAATTCTTGGAAAATTTCATGCAATGCATTTTTATTATATTTTTACATTACCCACCTTCTCCCAAGCCCACCTTTACCTTCCTAACTTTATGTCCTACTTTTAAAAACAGACTCTATTTTGGGCTGCCCATTTTTTGGACCCAGGGACAACCCTTGAAGCATGTACAGTCAGGCTACTGGGGGTCGCTGCACTTTTTTATTCTAGTTTCAATAACTAAGATGTGTCTCTGTTCTGATACTGAAAGAATTAAATGATCTGTAATGGTTTACCATTTTCTCAAGATAATTTAGAGCTTTATTATGGATTAAAATTGAATTAGAGGTTAAGGACATTACTATTAATAATGCCACACTTGTCATTTTGGGAATATATTGCTTCTTCCATTATTGTATTTTTTTATTGTGCAGAATATATTCCTCAATTAAAATATTGGTTTTCTTTTTTTAACTACAATTCCCTTCCTTCAGAAGTGGTTATGAAGATGACAGTTTATTTGCAATTGGTTATTTTGTATGATTCATGAAGAAACACTTTAAAAATAACATTGTAATAACGGCAGAAAAACTGTTTCTTCGCGATTGTGATTCATCATAATTATTTTTGAACATTTGGTAAATCTTTTCTCTGTGAACTTTTAAGAACTTTAAAAGCCTTTCCGAGACTGTTCAAGGCTATCTTTAATGGATTCTCCTAAGGCCTAATTTTGTAAAGAAAACAGGTTTGAGTTAAGAGACAAAAAAATGAGACATAAAATGTGCTGGGGTGTGTGTGTGTGTGTGTGTGTGTGTGTGTCCATCCCAACATCGTCCTCATCTTTTCACTTTCTCTTCTGATAAGTGCAGATGAATCGAGGAATTAATTTGAGGAACTAAAGAGTGTGGAAAAAACTACTATAGACCCTTCCAAAATATCATGTCTTGTGTCTCTGGGCCCAGGAGGCAAGTGGGAAGTAGGCTGTGTATTGAGGTCTTTCTACTTCACAAGAAAGGTAAGGCTGTCATGCAAATTTTAAGACAAGACTTGAAATGGGGCAATCCATGTGTTTCCTTAAGAAATGGAAAGAGATTGTATTAGTGGTGAAGGGGGTTATGAACTATACTGGCATTTGTTCCAGGTTTATTTAGTTGAATTGAATTTTCTACATCAGGTTTGTAATGGCTGTTTGGGGAATGTGGAAGATACAACTCTGAACTCTATAGAAAGAACACACAGCTGTTAACTTCATTTCCCCCAAAGGCTATTAAAAGTGTGTCCTAAAGTGATGGATTTTATTCTACTACACGGATCATGAACAATCAGCAAGTACACCAATTTTGTGAAGAAAATATGCATTCTGATCATGTATATAATTACCACATTTTCTTGCTGTGAATGAGGATGTGTAAGATTTCCAAATTCAACTGGAAACTGTGCATGGTGGCTCTGGCCCGCAGTCCTAACATTCAGGAGGCCATAATGTTGAGGCCAGCCTGGGCTACAAAATGATTTCTGGGACAGCCTTTGATAGACTGGGACCTTCCAGAACAAAACAAAACAAAACAAACCACAAAAATTTACCTGGGCCATCCTAAAGATTTTACAAATAAACTGTCCCTGATCTATAAGTATGGCAATACCTATTACTTACTCTGTATGAAGAGTAAAAACTAAAAATGCAAATATAGACTTTAACTGAAACTTTGAAAACTTAAATTATATTGTTCTTTAATAAGCTCCCAAGACATCCTAAATCCCATGAGCCTCTTGCTGCCTTCCCTACTTCCCCTGGGGTATCCTTGACCTGGGTGCTTAAACTTAGTATTCTGCTTCACGGTTCTCAGGGATGTTCTTAGCTCAAACGCCTACCCCAGTCTCTTTTCTTTAGATAAGGTACTCCTTCCAGTTGCTAGTCTCTCCTTTATGCCTTCTCACTGGAAACTGTTTGAGAATGAATTTGTTCCTCGTAGGTTCAAGTGAAGCTTCTGAATGAAAAGAACTAGAACTTTTTCTAGAAAGCTTAAGAATTGCCAATAGGGGGCTGGAGAGATGGCTCAGCGGTTAAGAGCACTGTCTGCTCTTCCAGAGGTCCTGAGTTCAATTCCCAGCAATGACATGATGGCTCACAATCATCTTTAAGGAAATCTGGTACCCTTTTCTGGTTTGCAGGCAGAATACTGTATATGTAATAAATAAATTCTTAAAAAAAAAAGAATTGCCAATAGAAATTGTGAAGTGCCATGCATTTGGAGTTGGAAAAAATCACAGATTTTCCTGATTTTCCCAAAGGACCATTATCCTTTAAAGACTAGGAGTTAAAGCTAATAGACTACTGACTGCAAAGAAGTTGATATGTTTTTTTAAATTTTTTTATTTTTAAATTTTTTATTATTAATTTATTCTTGTTACATCTCAATGGTTGTCTCATCCCTTGTGTCCTCCCATTCTTCCCTCCCTCCCCTCTTCCCCTTATTCCCCTCCCCTATGACTGTTCCTGAGGGGGATTACCTCACCCTGTATATGCTCATAGGGTATCAAGTCTCTTCTTGGTAACCTGCTGTCCTTCCTCTGAGTGCCACAAGGTCTCCCCCTCCAGGGGACATGGTCAAATGTGAGGCACCAGAGTACGTGAGAAAGTCATATCCCACACTTCACTCAACCGTGGAGAATGTTCTGACCATTGGCTAGATCTGGGTAGGGGTTTAAAGTTTACTACCTGTATTGCCCTCGGCTGGTGCCTTAGTTTGAGCGGGACCCCTGGGTCCAAATCTGCCTATCATAATGTTCTACTTGTAGGTTTCTAGGACCCTCTGGATCCTTCTACTTTGCTATTCTCCCATGCTTCTCTCATCTAGAGTCCCAATAAGATGTCCTCCCCTCTGTCCCAGTTTCCTGGTAAGTGAAGGCTTTTGTGGGACATGCCCCTTGGGCTAGTATGCAGATATAAGTGAGTATATACCATTTGAGTCTTTCTGCTTCTGGGTTAACTCACTCATTATGATCATTTCTAGCTCAATCCATTTATCCACAAATTTCAGGAATTCCTTGTTTTTAATAGCTGAGTAGTATTCCATAGTGTATATGTACCACAGTTTCTTTATCCATTCTTCTACTGATGGACACTTAGGCTGTTTCTATGTTCTGGCTATTATGAATAAGGCTGCTATGAACATGATTGAGCAAATTTTCTTGTTGTGTGCTGGAGCATCTTCTGGGCATACTCTAAGGAGTGGAATAGCTGGGTCTTGAGGAAGCCCTATTCCCATTTTTCTGAGATAGCACCAGATAGATTTCCAAAGTGGCTGTATTTGGGCCAGGGGTCCCGCTCAATCTAAGGCACCAGCTGAGGACAATACAGGCGGTAAACTTCAAACCCCTACCCAGATCTAGCCAATGGTCAGAACATTCTCCACGGTTGAGTGAAGTGTGGGATATGACTTTCTCACGTACTCTGGTGCCTCACATTTGACCATGTCCCCTGGAGGGGGAGACCTGGTGGCACTCAGAGGAAGGACAGCAGGTTACCAAGAAGAGATTTGATATCCTATGAGCATATACAGGGGGAGGTAATCCCCCTCAGGAACAGTCATAGGGGAGGGGAATAAGGGGAAAACGGGAAGGAGGGAAGAATGGGAGGATACAAGGGATGGGATAAACATTGAGATGTAACAAGAATAAATTAATAAAAAATAAAAATATAAAAACAAATTCTGTCTGTCTGTCTGTCTGTCTGTCTCTCTCTCTCTCTCTCTCTCTCTCTCTCTCTCTCTCTCTCTCTCTCTCTCTCTCTCTCCTTTCTGCCTCGTGCTTGTGGATCACATGTAGGCTCTCAGCTACTGCTCCAGTGCCATGCCTTGTGGGAAGCCATGCTAAATTCTGCCACGTCAGAAATCCTGTGCTTAGGCTGCATGCTGTGACCTTCCAGCTGCTGAGCTCTGCCTCAGGAGGTCTTTGTGTTCCAGGCCATCCTTGGATTATTTGCCTTTGAAAGAAGTAGGGAAGTCCCTACTGAGAAACACCTGAATGGTTAAGGAAATCCTTTCAGAGAGCTACTGAGTAATAGGAAGTTCTTACAGAGAGCTATTCAGGCTATTGTGTTCTTCTTGCCTTGGGAGCTAGGGAGAGGGGGGATCAGAACAGATCCTATTGACCTTACTATATAAAGACTTACTCCTCCCCCATTAAAGTGAATCTTGATCAGAAATGTCCTGACTTGATTGGTTATTTCTCAAGTCTCTGTATCCTACTTTCAATCCCCACTCCCTCCTTCAGGTGAACCCTGATTCGATTTTTCCCGCAGTCTGGGACAGGACAATGCCTGCCTGCTGACATGCTTGCTGCCTAGTGTTCATGGATTCCAATACCCTGCGATACTATGAGCCCCAAATTAAATGCTTCCTTTTATGGGTTGTTTTGGTCATGGTGACTGTCCACAGCACTATAACAGTAACTAAAATAGTGATCAACTGGTCATTTAACAGTACATGGTTCAGGGCCAAGGCAGATGACTCAGTGGATAAAAACACTTGCTGTACATGTATGACAATCAGAGGTTAGATCTCCGGAACCCATGTAAATACTTGCTGGAAATGGTGATCCTGCTTGTAATCTCACCATTTAGAAGACAGAGATTGGATCTCCACGGCTAGCTGGCTAGATAGAAATAGTGTGTTACATTTTTGCCAAAAGTTAGATGGCTGAAATTGCATGGACTGATACATAGGTCTCATGCACTTACATGTCTGGTTTTTTTCTGGAGCCATTTTGTACCATGGCTTTTATTACCTGGATCTCTTGTATGTCTTAAAATCAGATATTGACTTTCCTCCAATATTGTATTTTTGCTGAGGAGTTTACTTGGAGTTTTGTGATTCTGTATGAATTTCAAGATTTTTTAAAATTTTCTTTTAAAAAATGTCACTGATAAAATGGTACTGAGTTCTTTGAATCCGGTCTTCCAAAAGGCATTCATAGATGGCTTTTGGAAGGGTGGCCATTTTTACAACATTGGCTCTTCTGATCCATGATCACAAGACATCTTTCCATCTTCTAGTGTCTTCCTTGATTTCTTTTCTTTTCAGTATTTTGAAGTTTTCATTGTAGAGGTCTTTTACTTCTTTGCTTAAATTTATTCCAGGATATTTTAAGGCTATTTTGAATGGGATTGTTTTCCTAACTTTTTCTCAGTATGTTTATTATTGGTATATAAGAAGGCTACTAATTTCTGTGGGTTAATTTTGTGTCCTTTCATATTGCTGAACATTTCTAACAGCTCTAAGTATTTTTCTGGTGGAGCCTTCAGTATCTTCTATGCATTAGAATCATGTCATTGTCAGATGAGAGTACTTTGACTTCCTTCTTTCCTATTTACCCCATATTTATTCTTTCTCTTCTCTTACTGTTTAGCTAGGACTTTTAAGAACTATACTTAGCCGGGCGTGGTGGCGCACGCCTTTAATCCCAGCACTCGGGAGGCAGAGGCAGGCGGATCGCTGTGAGTTCAAGGCCAGCCTGGTCTACAAAGTGAGTCCAGGATGGCCAAGGCTACACAGAGAAACCCTGCCTCGAAAAACCAAATAAATAAATAAATAAATAAATAACAACAACAAAAAAAACTATACTTAATAGGACGGAGAAAATGGACACCTTTATCTTGTTCCTTATTATAGTAAGACTACTTTGAGTTTTTCCCATCATATTTACTATAGGTTTGTCATACTTAGGTTTTATTATGTTGAGATATGTTCCTTCCATCAATAGTCTCTCTAGTTTTTATCATGAAAAGATACTGTATTTTGTCAAAAGCTTTTTCTACTTCTACTGATATAATTACGTTATTCCTGTCTTTGAGACCACTTATGTAATGAATTACAGTTATTAGTTTATATATGTTGAAACATCCCACATCTCTTAAATGAACCTAATTTGATCATGATGGATGGTCTTTTTGTTGTTCTTCAATCAGATGGCAAATATTTTACTACAATTTTTCAAGTATGTTAATCATCATCTACTATAAATACAAGCTTCTCAGATGAGAGATGCATTGATTTCCAGTTATAACAATGTCATTGGGAGTTGATATAATGCCATGCCTTTTTTCCATAATAATAAAAAGTTCTCCCCTAGGGCCATGACATGTCTAGCTATATGATTTTGGACTAATAATGGTGCCAGGTATGGGTTTCATTTCATGAAGTGGGACAAATCCAATCAGAAAGTTTGGGTTAGTCTCATGACATCCATGCCAATGTTGAACTAGTGGACATGTCTTCCCAGGCCAGTCATTATTGTAGCTTGCAGAGTTCACATCCTGGTATGACTGATGATTGTTTTTCTCCTCTGTTAACATCTTAATACAGAGACATACAGCTGACTGAGAAAACTGTGTCTGGTACATCTATGTTTAGACTGTAATGTCCTATTGTGAGGTCACTCCCTTAATTAGTATGAAATGCCCTCCCTTGCCTCTTCTGACTAGTTTTGAAGTCTATTTTAGTATTGACTCCTTATTTCCTGTTTCCATTTTCTTGTAATATCTTTGCCTATCCTTTCGCCCTAAGGTAATTTAAGTTTGTTGAAGACAGCAAAAAGAAACACTCTCTTTTCTGATCTAATCTGCTAGCTTGTATCTTTTGATTGGGGTATTTAGAATATTGATATTCAGAGATTCTATTGAAATTTATATTTTAATCTTATCATTTCATTGATTGTTTGGTGTTTTCTTAGTCATAGAATTGTTTCTTTTTCCCTGTATCTTCTTGGATGTGTTCATTCATTCCAGGCTGCAGTATCCTCTGTAGAGCTGACCTAACAGTTACAAAATGACACAAATTTGTATTGGTAGGTAAGGAAGAATGGGTCTGGGAGGGGTTGTGGGAGGCAAGGTAAATATGATCAAAATAGTTCATATGAAAATCTCAAAGAATTAATTAAAAACAACAATAATCCCTCTAGTCTATTTTATCATCGATATATTTTATTTCTTTTTATATTATGAGAGAGAATTTTCTGGAGATAGTAGTCTGGGTTGGTACCTGTGGTTTTTCAGAACTTGAGATACATCTTTCCAAGCTCTTCTACGTTTAGAATTTCCGTTGAAAACTTACCTGTTATTCTGGTAAGTGCTTTGTATGTGATTAGCCCTTCTCTCTTTGAGCCTTCAATATGTTTTTGTTGTTATTGTTGTTCTGTATACGTAATGATTGGGGTATACAATGGCATAGGTTGTTTCTTTTCTGATCCTTTCTGTTTGATGTTCTGTGTGCCTCTTAGGCATTTTTCCCCTTAGATTTGGGGAAATTTCTCCAGTAATTTTATTTAAAATATTCTTTGCCTTTTGGAATGTAATTCTTATCCTTATTCTAAGCCCGTGATGTAGAGATTTTTGTCTTTTCATAGTGCCTCAAAATCTTACATGCTCTTTTCATGCATTTCTAATGTTACAATTTTCCTCAATTGAATAACCAAATTTTTCTACCTTTCTTTAAGATCTGATATCCCATCTTCTACATGACACATTCTGTTGGTGAGGCTCTTCACTGTGTGCTGTGGTTTTCATTTCTAGTTTCACTTCAGTTTGTTTTGTTTTTCAGTATTTCTCTTTGTGTATTCTATTTTTGTTTCCTAAATTGATTTTCTCATTTTGCTCAGCTGTTTGTTTATATGCCTTTAATTCTTTCAGTACTTTGTCCTATCCCATTTAAATTTATTCAGCAGTTTGTTCATGTCCTCTTTTAAATCCTTGAGCATATTTATAAGTGTTCTTTTGAATTATTTGTCTGGAATTTCTTCTAAATGACTTTCATTAGAGATGAGTTCTAAGGGATTGACAGTTTTGTTGGGAAACATATTTCTTTGTAGTATATTTTGCATTGGGACATGCACATCTGGGAGTATTTTTTGTGGCTGTTTGTTTGAGTATAAGTTTTTAGCCCCCTGCACTGAGTGGATGTTTGGATCTCTGCTTAGTGTTCCCAAGGCTTACCTGGCTTTAGATCTGTTGGTGATGCTTAGGATTCAGTTGTGAGGAAGGTTAGTGCTCATTGTGGGTGGGAAAGCTGAGATGATTCTTGCTTGCTTAGCTCACTTGCATACAGAAAGTACACAGGTTATGGTTGGAACCTGGAGAAAGGCAGCTGTGTGAGGTCATTGATCTTTGACTTTGGACAGGAGGAGTCTTGTCTGGCCAAGTTCCTAACTGGTATGATGGAAGTCTGGAGACTAGTGGGGCTCTTATGTTGTGGGTATGTGATGCCATACAAGAACCTTGAGGATCTCAGCAGGAGCCTAGGGAAGGGAAGGCCCCTGAGGTAATATGTCTATAACATCAGCTAATTGCAAGAGCTAATGAGAGATCATGTGGGTCACAGTGGGAACCAAAGACAGGAAGGAGCCTAGGGTCACTCCTCTCTGACCACATATAGTTGTCAAGGTCAGTCTGAATTTATACAGAAAGACTGGGATGTGTAAGAATCTAGGGTGACAGGTTTTTTGGGGGAGTTTCATTGGTGGTTGTGGTTGTGGTGGTTATCATCGTCATCATCATCGTCGTTGTCATTGTGTGTGTGTGTTTGTGTGTTTATCTCAGACAGATGGTATGGTTGATTTGAGTTTGCATAGATCTCAAGAGGAACTAGAAATGGAGGGAACCTTGGGTCATGTGTCTGGCCTCATACAAGTGCTGGCTTATGCAAGTTTGTGTGGCCCTGGGGGAAGCTGGCGACTGGAAAATCTCATAAATTCCAATGAAAGCACAAAACATTTCAGATACACAAGGCAAATCCTGAGGGAAGGAAGACTAGAGCTATTATAATGACTCATTTAAAGTTATATGACAGAGCTATAACAAAAAATGGTATGGCATAAATTAGATATGCTGATCATGGGAACTGACTAGAATATCCATAAAGCTATAGCTATCTACATGTACAAGAATAAAACTATATCTTATCACTTCCTCTGTACACAAATTAAAGCCAAGGGATAGCAAGATAGCTCAGTTTTTAGAGGACTTGTTGTTCTTGCAGAGGATCAATGTTTGATTCCTAAGACCTACATGGTGGCTCACAAATAAATGTATGTAGCTCTAGAACCAGGGGATCCTTCATGGTCACCAGGCACATATCTAGCACATGGGCATACATGCAAAAAAAAAAAAAGAGCTAAGAAACTGAATGAGTTCTCAAAGGAAAAAATAGAAAGAACCAACAAGTATTTTCGAAGTATTCAACATTGTTTGCCAACAGAAAAATTCAGACTACAGCTACTTTGACATTTTGTATTCCTTTGGTTAGAATAGTCATCATCAAGAAACATGATAAGGAATGCTGGCAAGGCTATGAGGACAGGAGAACTCTTATTCACTGTTGGTGAGAATGAAATACGTATGCAAGTTCCACTATGGAAATAAGTATACAAGTTCCTTAAAATTTTATTACTAGAACCACCACATGACCCAGATTTACCACTCTCAGGCATATATCTGAAAGAGTCTGCATCCTACCATTAAGATACGTGTATATGCATGTTTCGCATGGCTCTACACACACAGTAGTTAGGAATTTGCATCAGCCTAGATGTCAATCAACCTACAAATGGAAAATAAAAATGTGATAAATATATACCGTAGAGTTGTATTCAGCTGTAAAGAAAAACAAAAATTATGAAGTTTGTAGGAAAACACATTGAACTGGAAAATATATTATGTTCGTAACTCAGGCTAGACAAACACCACATGTTCCCTCCCATATATGGATTCTAGCTGTATATGTATATGTAGTGTATATGTAGAGGCCAGAAAATTGGAAAAGGGCCATGGGAAGAAACAGGCTAGAAATGGCAGTAGAACCACCTGATATGAAAGTGGTAGGGGGATACTAGGGCTGGGAAGGTTTAAGTGACTATTGGGGGGGGGGCAGAGGGAAATGGTGGAGAGCAGGCTAACCCACAACTGAGGATATATGAAAAAGTCATAAGTAAGTCTGCTACTTTGTAAGCCAATTACAAAGTGAATCAAGAAAGAGCTTCAACAGATGCACATTGTCTGAAAAAAAAAAAAAACTGCACCCAGGACTAATAGGTTAGTCAATGAAAATCCCATGGGCAGGGATTGGCTCTCTCCCTGTGAGTTGTTGGTCAAGGAGTCTCACAGGCTCCCAAATCGATATAGGCTATTGTGGGTTGCCCAGAAGAACTTGTTGGTAAGGCTGTTTTGCTAAAGACATCACACATTGTGCTTGCATAGTTGCTAGAGGAGAAAAGACATCACCAGTCTCAACCAACTGTGGATCATGTGTTATAACCCTGATACCTGCCAGGCAAGATGTGCCACTTTCTATGGAGTTGAGACCTGATTCTCATGAGGAAATTCATGATTAATATTGCAAACCTAGTCAAAATAAAGCCTGTAGCTGTAGAGGTCATACGTCCTAATGGGGAAGTGGCTACTGTTGTTTCACTAATTGTATTGTACTTGTCAAACTGCTTTCTAAATATGTTTATGTGCATAGATTAGTACTGCTGTCACTTTTTGTCAAAGAAGCTTCTTTTCCCCCCTATGGACATCAGTTACTGCAGTAACTAATAACTGATCAAAGTGATGAGAATAAGAGGGTAGTGAATGCTCGACCTTAACAGGACATGCATATCACCCACTATAAAGCTCAAGGAACATTGCAGATAAGGAGACTGAAAGACTGTAAGCAAGAAGCAAGGCTGTCATCTGGGCATAGCATAGCCATCAGTTCCATTTGTGACCTTGCAGCAGCTGTGACTGCATGCACAAAATGAGGACCCTCGGTGTTTCATCATGGTTGAGGGAGGGGTTCACATGGCCCCACCCCTCTCTGAGGAGCTGTAAGCCATTAGTAGCCACTGGAAGAGAAAGAGACATTTTCTTCAGTACTGTTGCCATTGATAAGTTGCCCACGCTCATGGAAGCAACTCTAATTAAACTCGTTGGATCACCCAAATAAAGATATAAGTAAAAAGACATGAAATTAAACCAGAAAACTGGTTGTGAAGAGGAAGGGCTTCAGTGGGATTAGGAAGGGGATCAAAGAAAGTAATAGTGAATGTAACCAAATATACTATACTCATGTGTGACAGTGCCATAATGAAATCCATTATTATGCATAATTAATATGATAATAAGAATTTGGACTCATTTTAAAAATCACCTGAGCACTTATTCAGAGAGAAAGTGAGGTTGGACTCAGGGTCTCTTTTCCTTTATCTTTCTTTTTTAGGTTTGGAGATAGAGGTTGAAAAGAAAGAAGGGAAAATAGAAATATATCAGGATGATAGGACAAAAAGTAGATTATTGAATCTACTCTTCAACATAAGGCCTTAATTGTTACTCACAAGGTTATTTTTAATTCACTGGTATAGAATTTTATATATAGATGCAAAATATATTAAATTTTAGATACATTGGTTATAGAAGTCAAATTTAAGATTATTCTTCACATAGTATATATATATACACATATATATATTTTTTTCTACTCTAATATGAGGTTTCGTAGCCATACAACTCAACTAGAGTACAAAGTTTACTTCCAGTACTTTCAAAGTGATATTGCAGGTTGTTTAGAATAATTAAGTAATACAAGTTATTTGTTAGTTGATCAAATCATGGCCATGTCAATTACTAATCTATTTTTATAACAAGAACATACATCCTAGATTTCACAGATAGATATGATTATATAGATAGATAAGGTAAAATGGTTAGAAAAGATCTTCAAAAACGTATGAGATATGGCATTTAAAGATATTTTTATTGTTTTAAAGATTCACTTATGAGACAGGTTAATTCCTAGCAAAACCCAGCCAACCCCAAAGAGGATGATGAGCATCAAAGAACTTCCTTATTGAGATGGCTTTAAAGGTGGCAGACAAGCCACCATGCAAAATGTCCTCGTTTCTGCCACAGACAGAACTCTGCCTAAAAATGGCCAAGACAGGGTAAGCAAGGCCTCAATAGTTCCTGCCTCACAAATATGTCTGTCAGATATACTAAGCCAGAAGGCTGAAGATGATGCTCCAACATTATAGAGTTTTGGGTGACTGTTCAGGCAGCAAACTGTCTCTGTCATTTTCTCATTTGGGAAGCTGCTAACCTGCACCCCCTGTATACTCAGGTGATTAATTTTATTCCTTCTCAATCGTTTTACAATTAAGCTTAGTTGTTTAAGGGTTAAGATGTTTTTAGGTCTAGATAGATATTTTAAGTTGATAATGACAATATGTGATAGATACTGATTTACATTCAAAGTTTTAGAATCACCAAGATAGGAAAGATGTTTTCTTCAAGGTTGCCAAATCCAAATAGCCAAAACACTGTGAATGTAACATTTATATAATTCCTGATTGTTTCATTGTTCTTCTTGCTGTAGGTAGTTTATTGTATAGATGTGTAATAATATAAATGTATATGTAAAAAACGAAAAATAAATCACTTGAGCAATGAAATTTGAAATATTTTTCAGAATCCTATATGTAGTCACCACTAGTGTACTTGAAGTTCAGTTTTTCTTTGAGGAGCCCATACCCACACTTTTGGGAGTTCTTTATTATTTACCTAAATAGTTTTCTTTCTGATTTTAATGACACCAAACCCTGTTTCTAACAAAAATAAAAATAAAAGAGAAGTATCACTTCTTGATTTTACTACAAAACAGTAGTAATCAAAAGTAGCATGTAAGGGCATAAGGATAGCTATATACAACTCAATGCAGTAGAATTTAGAATCCACATATCTGTGAATAATTTTTGACAAGGGAATCAAAACTGTTCACTGAGGAAAGAACAAATAATGTACGGAAAAGACAAATAGCCACATGTTAAAAGGAGGAAGTTGGACTATGCCTCATATCACATATAAAATGTGCTGGCTAGTTTTTGTCAACTTGACACATGCTAGAGTTATCTGAGAAGTGGGAGCTAGAATTGAAGAACTGCCTCCATAAGACTGGCCTGTAGGTCAGTCTGTGGGACATTATCTTATTAGTGATTAATGTGGTAGCAGGAGGTCACAGCCTACTACTGTGGGTTGTGCCACCCCTGGGAAAAGGTGGTCCTGGATGGCAGAAGAAAGCAGGCTGAAAACCGGGTGTGGTGGTGCATGCCTTTAATCCCAGCACTCGGGAAGCAGAGGCAGGTGGATTGTTGTGAGTTCGAGGTCTACAGAGTGAGTCCAGGACAGCCAGGGCTACACAGAGAAACCCTGTCTCAAAAAACAACAATAACAACAACAAACAAACAAAAAAAAAACAAAAACAAAAACAAACACACAAAAAAGAAAGAAAAGCAAAGAAAGCAGGCTGAGAGCAAGCCATTAAGCAATAGTCCTCCATGGTCTCTTTTTCAGCTCCTGCCCCCAGATTCCTGCCTTGTGCTACTGCTTGAAATAATACCATGATGAAAATGGAATCACAACTCATAGAACTGGAGAAAAATATCAACTCATCAATAGTGTAAGGGAGTGCTAGCTATATAAAGATCACTAAGGATTCAAAATTAATAAACATGTAAAATTGTCCAGGTATTTGAATAGACATTACATAGGAAAGATAGTTATATAGACAGTGAGCATGTCAAAAGACTCAACCACCAGCTCAGGCTCATGTTTATAGCTATTTCAGAGGCTGAGGCAGGAGGATCCAAGTTTCCAGTTATCCTGGGATACAGAGTGATTTTCAAGCCAGCCTGAGTCACTTAGCAAAACTTTGTCTCAAATTTTAAAAAACAGGGATGTGCATGAAGATATAGCTAGGTAGTCTACTTGTCTAGCTTGCACAAGGCCTTAGGTTCAAAGCCCGTTGCCAGTAATAATAACCAGACAGTGGAAACAGCCCAAATACCCACAGCTGATTGATGTATAAACAAATTGTGCTTTATTCTGAGAGTGGATTATTATTTGCCCAAAAGAAGGAATAAAGTAAATACACACCATAACATTAATTGACCTGGGAAACATTATATTGAGTGTGAAGACCATGTGCTATATTATTTTATTTATTTGAAATTTCCATGGGTGGAAAATCTATAATTATAAAGGCAATGATCAGTAGATTGGGGTGCAAGTATCTCTATAGTAGGATACAGAGTCCTCTGGGTATATGCCCAAGAGTGATAGAGCTGGGTCTTGTGGTATGTCTATTTCTAGTCCTTTGAGGAACCTCCACACTGATTTACATAGTGGCTGCACCAGTTTTCACTCCCACCAGCAGTGAGTAAGTGTTCCTCTTTCCCCACATCCATGCCAGCATTTGTCGTCATTTGTATTTTGGCTCTCAGCCATTCTGACTGGTGTAAGATGAAATATCAGAGTAGTTTTGAAATTTGCATTTCCCTGATTGCTAGAGATATTGAACATTTAAAAAAAGACAACAGCCATTTCTTAGCCACTTGTATTTGATCTCTTGAAACCTCTATTTGGCTGTGTCTTCTTAGCTGTTTTTTTCCCCCTTGATGTTTAGTTGTTTTAGCTCTTTGAATATTTTAAGTAGTAATGCTCTGTCAGATGTGTGACTAGTTGAGTTTTTTCCCATTCTGTAGGCTGCCTCTTCATTCAAATTATGGTATCCTTTGCTATACAGAAACTTTTTAGTTTCATGGGATCTTATTTATTTATTTTTAGTCTCATAGCTTACGTTATTGGGGGCCTGTTCAAAAAGTCCTTTTCTGCACCAATGAGTTTAAACATATTACTTTTTTATTTCATTGGTCAATAAGTCTATTCTTATGTCAGTAACATGCTGTTTTTACTACTGTAGCTATCTAGTATAACATGAAATCTGGAATAGTATCAGCTGCTTTTTATTTTTTAGGATTATTTTGGATATCCCAAATCTTCTGTGTTTCCCTATGAAATTTAAAATTATTTTTCAATTTCTGTGAAAAAATGTGTTGTAATTTTGATGGCGATGAGTATGTAGATTGCTTTTGGTAGTATGGCCATTTTCACAATATTTATCCTACCAATCCATGAATATGGGAGACATTTTCCATATTTTTCAATTTCTTCTTTTGTTGCCTTAAAGTTTTCATTACACATGTCTTTCAGTTCCTTGGTTAGATTTATTCCAAGATATTTTTGAAGCTATTGTGAATGGAATTATTCCTCTGATTTCTTTCTTATTCCATTTGCCATTTGTATAGAGGAAGGCTACTAATTTTTGTGTATTAATTTTGTATCCTGCTCCTTTGCTGAAAGTGTTTATCAGCTGTGAGAGCTTTATGATGCACTCTTTAGGATCTTTTATGTATACAATCATATCATCTTCAAATAAAGATTCTTTGACTTCTTCCTTTCTTGTTTGCATCCTTCAGCTGTCTTATTGCTCTACCTAAGACTTCAGTTACTACATTAACTAGGTCTGGCGAGAGTGGACATCCTTGTCTTCTTCCTGATTAGAGTGGAAGAGCTTTGACTATCTCTCCATTTAGATTGATGTTGACTGTGGGTTTGTGGTAAAGCACCTTTACTATGTTGAGGTGTGTCACTTATATCCCTAGTCTCTGCAGGTCTTTTATCATGAAGGGATGTTGAGTTTTGTCAAAGGCTTTTTCTACATCTAATGATGGTTTCTATCTTAAAATCTTTTCATGTGGTCAATTATGTTCACTGACTTACATATGTTGAACCATCCTTGCATCTCTGAGATGAACTTGTTAGTGGGTTGTATTTTTTTAATTAGAATATAATGTCATTTTTTTTCCTCTTCTATTTTTCTTCTTCCAGTTCCTGCCATGTATTCCTCTATCCCCTCTCAAATGCGTGGTCTCTCTTTTTTATTGTTATTGCCACAAAAATGTATAAATATATAAATACAACCTGATGAATCTGTTTTATGTTGGTTGTACGTATATGATTCAGGTCTGGCTACTTGCTCCTGGACAGACAATTAGCGTGCTCTTCCCTGAGGAAGACTATTTCTCCTACTCTCAGCAATCCTTAGTTGCCTGTAGTTCTTTATCTAGGAGCAAAGTCCTGTGAAACGTCCCCTTTCCGTGATAGCATGTCTATTGGTGTCTTCATTGTTCCATTCCTGTTTAATCAAGCTAGCTTTTTAGTCATAAATATCTTTAATCTGATTTTATCATAGAAAGATTTTATTTCTCTTTTAGTTTTGATAGATAGTTTTTCTGGGGTTAATAGCCTGGTTTTATAGTTTATATGGTTATACTTGTGGTGTTTGAGGGCTTGAAAGGTATCTTTCCAGGCCCTTTTATAAGTGACTTGACCTTTCTGCCATGCATCTTTCAATACCATTTCTTTACTCTGTGTTTTTAATGTTTTAACTACATTATGCTGCAGAGAATTTCTTCTTTGATTTTTTTGACTACAGTTACAATCATTTTGAATTCTTTTTAAATTCCTCTAGATTATTTTCCTTTGGGGTCATTACTATTAGATTTGTAGGTTTTCTTTTGTTGTTGTTTTTTTTGTTTGTTTTTGTTTCTGTTTTTGAGACAGGGTTTCTCTATGTAGCCTTGCTTGTCCTGGACTCACTTTGTGGACCAGGCTGGCCTCAGACTCACAGAGATCTGCCTGCCTCTGCCTCCTGAGTGCTGGGATTAAAGGTGTGAACTACCAAGCCTGGCTTAGATTTGTAGTTTTTGTAGGTGATGTTATTTTGATTTTTTTTCACTCCCCCCTGCCCCCGTACTGGAATTTGTCATCTTGATTTAGTTTGTTGCTTGAGGTTTTTTTTCCTTCAGTAAAGGTGTTTACAGTGTTCAGGATGGGGCTAATTCATACATTTGTAGCAGGGTTGAATTTTCTCTGTCTAGTATTTGGGGATATAGCCTTTGTTCGGGTCTTCTGTTTCTCTGCTACAGTTGGGTGTCTTTGGCAGTTAGATTAAAGATCCTGGAACTAGTTTTCCCTGGCAATGTGGACTCAAGGCCCTACAGGGCTACTACAGTGTTTCAGTCAGGAAGTGGCATGGCTCTGGGAATCAGGATAACATGTGAGGCTGGAAAGTCCTTGGTGGACTTCAGGAGTGAGATCTAGTGAGTCCTAGGAGAAGGGAGACAGCCTGAGAAGATGGGGGCTGTTCCTGGCAAGTAGCTGAGGGATGTGGGTGACCCAAATGGTGGGACAAAGAGCAGGAGCGCAGGTAGCCTACTTGAGTCCTTGTTATGAGTGGTGGCTACAAGGCCCCAGTAGCCAGTGTGTTGGAATCAGATGAGACCCAAAGGAAGAGAGATGGACAGAGAGGAAGTAGCTCTCTCTGGCAAGCAGCCAAGGAACTTGAGCAACCTGAATGGAGGAGAGGAGGAGGGGGTACATCCCACTTGCATCTACACTGCATATGGTGGTTAGAGTTTTAAACAGTTGATTATTTTGTATCAATTTGTTGATTATTTACTTGTTTTGTGACAAAATGTCACTATATAGCTCAGGCTAGACAGAAAGTCACAGTCCTCCTACTTCAATAATGTCTTGGGAATTCTTTATTCATATATTTTTCTTTATTTACTTGTTTGTTTATTTTCAAGTAGGATGGTGGATACATACGCTGTTACTACTTCTTAGCCAGATGAAAACATTTCCATAATTTTAAAATTGAAGAAATTGAAACCAAAGGCAGTTAACAGTTTTTTGGTTTTTTTTGTTTTGTTTTGTTTTGGTTTTGGTTTTAATTCACACACGTTGCTGGCAAACTCAAGAAATTAGCTGGAATTGTCTATTTCTAGTTTGAGATTGAAACAAATGTCTTCCTTTTTAAGTCAATAATTTATTGCATTTGTTTTGTATGCATGCTTGTGCATGTGCATACATATATGGGGGGTTCTCACATGCCACTGCACACATGTGGGAGTCAGATGACAACTTACAGTTGTCAGTTCTTTCCTCTCACAATGTGGGGTTCTAGGGACTGTAGCTCACTGAGGTCATCAGGGTTGGTGGCAAAGGTTACACTAAGTAAATGTCTTTGACTTGAAAGTCCCTGAAAGGTTTTGATCAATTCTCTTGTAATCTCAGTCTGTTCACTTATATGGCAGTGCCTCATTCCTGAGTAGGTGGCTACATCTATGCCATTCAGGACCTCAGAGTCTGTTTGGGAGAAAACTATGCATGAAACCATATCTGTGACTCAAATGGCTCGGGCATATTTGCCTGTAATATCATGAGTCACTCATCTATGCAGCCAAGGGAGTCAGAAGAGGGTCACAGCCAGCATGTAGGCTTGCCTCAGGAATTGCTCCTCAGAGGACAAAACAACTGGGCCTTTGAAAGAAAAGCAGTGTTTCTTGATGGGGGCAGAAAGGCAGGCCACCATCTCTGCAGGCCCATGGTAAGGTGTGCACAGGTCCTCATGGGTCTTTGGTTGTAGGAGAGGGATGGAGATGCTGTCCTGGATAAAAGGCAAACAGAAGAAGATGTGGCCAGTTCTACTTGATATGCCAAGGCGGGTCGATAGACATGGGAGGTCTCCCCTTCTCTGAGAAGAAAGGAAGGGGAACATGCAGGAGGGGAGGGGGAGAGAGAGGAACTGGGAGGAGAGGAGGGATGGGAAGCTCCCATGAGAATGTAAAGTAAATAAACTGATTAATAAAACAAACAAAGAAAATTTGATGGGGGTTCTGTGGTGATGAAGAGTGAAGAATGGCAACCTTCTTAACTTACCACACCACTGAATCCTCCTGGGGAGATTGCTTTTGATAAGAAAGCAAGTTTCTGTGCAGGTCGGCAAACGCTGTATTGTCCACTTAAGGCAGTGGGGCAGACATTTCAGACACTAGCAATGCAATCATGCAGTGAACGTGTATTGAGCACCTACTGTATGTGTGGATTTTGCCTTAGTTCACAGGCTCAATGAGAAGACACATGGATATGATAACAGGCCTCCTTAGGGAAGGGTCTTCTTTCCCACCCCATTCCCTCTGCTGCTCGCTGAAGTTGCCAAAGGTAGACCTACCTTCTGGCCAGGGTGGAGCAGGGAAGAGATCCCAGAGCATACAATGCAGAATACTTTCCATATAGTGTCAGGAAAGACAGGGAGCAAGCCTGGAAGATCAATTAATTGAAGCCCCTCTTTTGTAGCATGGCTGAAAACAGACCAGGTTTGGCAGACTTTCCTGCACATGCTCAGTCCTCCTTGCTATATTGAATTAAGAACAATGTGATTAGGTCAATGTTTCACTTCTCTGGGAAAGCACAGCCCTTTGAGGGGTCATGCCCAAGACTTCATCAAGGTTTGTATCACCTGTGGCACTTGTCATGGTACTCTGCACAGGATGAAACGTTTTAAAATGTGCCTTGAATAAATCTGGGGCTTTGGAAACTCTATCACCCTTAGTGTTCTTTCTCTTCCACCTGCACAGGGCCTAAGTGTGCACACAGACCTTCCTACGCCATTTATTATTTCTTTAGATGCCTTCAGGCGTGTCAAACGAGATGAGTGCCTTTGCCCTCGTGACTAGATATGATTGCCCTGGGAGGCTGAGACAATGATGATGTCATGCTTGCAATGTGAGCCTGCCTCCACACACGGCAGGAAGTCACTTGACCTTTTGCTGACTTTCTAGTTATCATGCTTCAGCGAAAGGGCACTGGAGGTGCTCCTCAAAGAGAAGCACGCGTACAGGGGGAGGGGCTCCCCAATAGAAGGGAAGTAAAAGAGCCCAGGGTTCTCAAACACAGCCTCTCCTGCTTCTCATGCAAGCCATGGTAGGGCAGCAGACCTTAAGAAACGCTGGCTTCTTCCAAGACTCAACCTTGATTCTCATATTCCAAGGACACCACCTTCACAGGCTCTGTGACCTATACATCTCAACTGCTGGGAATGTTGCTGCATTTGACTGCTTCATCCTTCCCATTGAGTGGGAATTGCTACCCCAGCACTTTGTAGTCCTGTGTGGCTTGTATCACCCAGATCTCCTTTTCACTCACAGACTTTCTTAGCTGTGAAAGAATAATGCTGCCATCATCATCCTCTGCTTGGGCCGTGTCTTGCCATTCACTCAGACAGTAGTCCATCATCTTGATGCCTCAGGGTAGGTACATTAGGTGGAGATTCTGTAAGTGAGAACTTTGCCTCCTTGTTCATTTTTCTTCTGCCGGTGAATTTTTCATCCTTGCCAAAATAAAATCTCCTTAATACAAGTGTCCCAGATAGAAACATACCTATGTATCTTGGTTGACAGTTTGGGTTTGATAACACCATGCTCAGCAATTCCAGGACGGGGACATAGTCCCAAGTGAGCAAACAGTAGAGTTTCAGAGAAAATCCCTATCAACTCCAAGGGCATTAGAGAAGGAAGCCCATTTGCTGAGCAAACTGATAGACGAGTATTTACTCAGTTTGAAAGCACAATTATTTTTAAGAAGCCTTCATAAAGTTATTGAATTTGAGTGTCTTTTTGGTCTATTCTCCCTTGGTTTTTCAGCTAGGAATCTATGAGGCAAACATCACTAGCTGTATCTCACAGTTATTTGTGGTTGAAGCCAACTTTTTTTTAATATAAATTTTCCATTATCACTTCTTGGCCTTTTGGCTACAATCAAGTGATCTCTTGTGTTAGTATCTATTTATTGTACATTGTGATGAATTTCATAAAGGCTTTTTCATGCACAGAGTGCTTTGACTAGTCTCCTCTGCCCTTTCCCCTCCCCCTCCCCCTCCGATTATTCCTAGTCATTTCCCTTCAGCAGCCCCATTTCTGTTCTCAGGTTCTATATTGTACATGCGCGATTGTATATAAATTGGTGAAGGGATGTGATGTTGGTCTATGTATGATTTCACTTAATATAATTATTGCCAGTTGGGTCCATCTTCCTGCAGATGACATTATTTTATGCTTTCTGGCTTTTCCCAGCCTGTTTATCTGAGCCTCCCTCAGATGGAAAGGTTCTCTTGTAGGCTTCTTACTCACTTAACACTCAGTTAGATGGAAAGTCAAAGAGTGATCTGAAGGTTAAGGCTTCAAAGCCATAGCGCACTGATAGACAATCAACAACTTACATTAAATCCCTTCTGAAATGACATCGTTTCACAGCAGCCACTGGGGAAACGAGGCTTGGGGACTCAATAGGGATTTACACATGCACATCTAGGCACTTGTCTGCCAGCGTCATCTCATGAATTGAGTGAGCGATGTCAGCATGCAATGTCAGAGCTCTATCTGACAGAATGGACTTTGTACCAGCTACTTGGCCTTCCTCAGGTCCCACTGCTCAGCTTGAATGAAACTGGAATAAGTCTCTAACTCCAAAAGTGTCATCCAAGGCCATCCACTCAGTCTCCCAACTCTGCTCCTGTTTATTTGAAATGTCTCTTCTTTCTCTTCTCAGCTATATTCTAGTCTCTCCACAGTGACCAATGAGATCTTTCTAAAAGAGAAAAAAGTCGTAGCACTCCTTTTTAGACAGGATAAGCAAGTCTTCAATAGTTCCTGCCTCACAAATATGTCTGTCAGATATATTGGGCCAGAAGGATGAAGATGATGCTCCATCATTATTGAGAGTTTTGGGTGACTGTTCAGGTAGAAAACTGTCTCAGTCATCTTTTCATTTGGAAAACTACTAACCTGTACTCCCGGCATACTCAGGTAATCAATTTTATTCCTTCTCGGGTCTCCGATGGAGTTGAAGACCAGGTAGCTTAGTTTTACAATGAAGCTTAATTGTTTAAGGGTGAAGATGTTTTTAGGTCTAGATAGGTGTTCTAAGTTGATAATGACAATACGTGATGGAGATTTATTTACATTCCGAAATTTAGATGCATCAAGATAGGAAAAATGTCTTCTTCAAGGCTGTCAAATACAAATAGCCAAAACACTAAGAATGTAACATTTATATAATTCCTGATTGTATCGTAGCTCTTCTTGCTATAGGTAATCTATGCTATGTATGTGTAATAATATAAATGTATGTGTAAAAAAAATTCCAAATCCCATAGCTGAATGTAGCAGCTCATGTAGGCTCTTAGAGGATCACAGTAAAGGCCAGCTTGCCTTACCTAGTGAGGCCATCATGTTTTAAAGAGAACAAAAAGGTTACAACCTCATACTCTGACCTAAACAATTTTTAATGACTGACAAATGTTTCACTTTTTAGGTTCACCTACACCACTCTTTGCTTAACTTTTAGACTGCAGTCATGACAAACTAATAGTTCTTTGCCAAGGCAGCTTCTTTCACCTCTAGCCTGTGTGCTTGCTGTACCTAGAACACTCAGTTGTTCCAATTTGCCCGTTCTTTCCTTTAGCTTTTGAATTATGCAGAGTTCTGTGCCTTTATTATCTTCCCAGGATGTCCTCTTCCAATCAGAACTGTTTTCCTTTGTGCTTCCTCCCCATTCGTGCTTCTGTCTTCTTAACTGTCATCAACCTGATTGAAACTGCCCTTTTCCTGCTTTATTTCTCCCACTCAGCTCTGTAGAGCTGTGTCTTATTCATGATTATGTTCTCATCAGAGCTTGTTGAATGAATGATACATGTTTAAATGTTTTTAAAACTGCAACTTGCTATACTAGTATTGAGCATTACATAATATTATTGTGTTCAATCTGACCAAAGAAGACCGTGTACCGCCCACTTAGCCTTCTGCAAACCCCACTGCTCAGCCTGAATGAAACTGGGATAAGCCTCTAACTCCCAAAGGCAATCACTCTGCTCCCAACTCTGCTCCTTTTTATTTGAAAGGTCTCCCAAGTACTATGCTTCTTTCTTTTCTCAGCTACCTTCTAGTCTCTCCCCTGTGGGAAAAGAGATGGTTCTTTAATATTGGCTATTTAATATCATTAGATAGTAGAAACTTTTTGGTAGTAACAAATGTCCCATTTGGTTATGTCATTCTGGTTTTTTCTGAAGTTTGATACTAAACAGGCCTTCCAGTTATTGAACATTTAAAGTGGACTGACTAGGTGGAGGTAAGATTTGATGTGATGCCATTTATTCATTATATCAAGAGTATAAGCCAGGTTCTCCTCTAAGTAACATCCCAATTTTTCAGATTAAAAAAAAAAAAGCTAAAAAATAAATAAATAAATAAAAAGCTAAGCTCACAAATGTAGGTTCAAAAACATTGAGACCATTACCCAGTGTCTTATATCTAGGTGGTTGTTGTTGTTGTTGTTGTTGTTGTTGTTAAGATAAAGTCTGACCCTAGAGGCCAGGCTAGCCTCAAATTTACTCTGAACTCCAGGCTGGATTTGAACTGGCAGTGTTCCTTGTGCCCAATCTCCTAGATTCTAATTACAGGCACACTCCACCATGGCCAGATTCATAGCCAGAGTTTGCATCTAGCTATTGAAAGTTCAAAATCCTAGTCCTGACAAACTTTTCAAATAAGGAAATCATCAACCTAGTGAAATGATCAGGAAAATATCTGTCAATTGTGTATTTGATGAGCTATTGATAGGCTGCATAAGTACTGTAACTCAATAATTTGAGACAATTCCAAAATGATATTAAAAATTAAAATAGAAACCTGAATATATATTTCTGTAAAGAAGACGCATAAATTTCCAAAAGCATATGAAAGTATGTTGAACATCATTGATAATCAAAATATTAATTCAAACTAGAAAGAGATAACACTTTATAGCCATTAGGGTGGCATCTATTTTTAAACTGTGTTGATGAGGAAGAGGAGAAATTAGAGCCCTTGTGCATTGCTAGTGGGAAGTGTAAAATGGTTCAGTTGTTGTGTAAAACACTATGGAGGTTCCTGTAAAAATAGAAGTACCTACCACATGATCCAGCAATTCCATTTGCAGTGTTAATCACGGGATCTCAAAGGGACATTTGTTTACCTCAGTTTAAGGGCATACTATATGCTCAAAGGTGGTGTAGTGTAAGTGTCCATTAATGGAGGAATAGATAAATGTGAAGACAGCCAATGGAATATCATTCATCTTTTTAATGTTAGGACATTCTTATATAGGCCATAATATGGATAAAATCAGAAGACATGGTGCTAAATTGAAATAATTCAGCCATAAAAGAGAAAGTCGTATGAGCCCTTTTATAGGAGCTACTATCAATACAGTAGATGAAGACAGATAATAGAATGGTTATGCCAGTAGTAGGGGATGCGGCATTAAATGCTATGTGTAGTACTTTTCACAGTAGGGAAAACTCTAGCTATTGATAGTGGTCATGTTTTCTCAACAGTGTGAATGTACTTATACCATTGACCCACGTCCTTTCAAATGATTAAAGGATAAAACTTTACATGTCTATTTGACTGCAATTAAAAAAGCTAACCCCTAGTTTAACCATTTCCCAGTCTTGGCAACGTTGGGAAATTTACTCCTGATCAATCTTTTTTCTTTTCTTTTTTTTCCTTTTTCTTTTCTTTTCTTTTTTCTTTCTTTCTTTTTTTTTTTTTTTTTTTTTTTTTGTTGTTGTTGTTGTTTGAGACAAGGTCTCTCTCTATGTAGCCTTGGTTGTCCTAGACTCTCTTTATAGACCAGGCTGGCCTCAAACTCACAGTGATTCGCCTGCTTCTGCCTCCCGAGTGCTGGGATTAAAGGCATGCTCCACCACACCTGGCTCTGATCAATCTTTTAATCTGAATTTTATTTCTTCCCTCCTATTGCCAGAAGGTTTTCTGCCAGGGCCTCTGGAGCGTCCACATTAGTCACTGTTCTACTGTGTCCTAAGGTAGAACTGAGCCGTAGAAGTCTAGTTCCTTCTCTTCTTGGAAAAAGACGTTTATTCTGAAGGTGGTACACATGTGTTTTTCTCATAACCATTGGCAGATGGCTATGGATCCCTTCTGTTCCCAGGAATGACATCAGGACTGCCTTTTCCATCACAGGGAGCTAATCCTGACAGTGACGTTGGACATCATTATTAATAGGTAAAGAACAGTCAAAGAGAGGGGGAAAGTAGTTTGGGCTGAGTCACACAATGAAATTAAAACAGCAAGCTCCCAGCAACAAACCTCACTGGTGGCTTTCCTATGTGGCTACAACCTTGCTCCCTTTATGTCGTTTGGACAACAGATTCACTGGCTGTGGAAGCAGGTCTGAATTGTCTTGTGATAGATGAAGAAAACCTTCCTTGGTTGACTATTTTATGAGCTTGCTTTGTTTCCTGCTTGGCAGGAGGCCTCACCATTGAAAAATCTCTAGACTTTGAGTTTGCCCTCCACTCAAATGTAGCAAAGAACTCTTGCTATCCCAGGGTCCTTTGGGGGATATTGAGGATGAAATGGGGGAAAGACAGATCTGCTCCATCCTTTCCAGAGACTAAATGGAGAGCTTTTAAACCCTTGAATGCTTGGGCAGGGAGCGCAGTGCAAAGGTAGAGCACCTGCTGAGCTCAGCTTGGAATGTTACCCCCTGCCCCCAGGAAACCCAGCTCCAGATGGCAATGGAGCCCCCTTTGAGTTCAGAAACAGCTGTTCAAATCCTCTGTCACCTAGCTGCCAGGCACCTTCTTCGTGAGATGAGAAGTGCCGCCTTCTGTTGTCTTTGAGCATTCCCATGAACACAGTGTTCCCCCAGTCTTGGTACTCTTTACATCCCGCCTGCCTGTTGTCTTCCCTTAACTGTTGCAGATCTTTGCTTCTCAATTCCTCAGGGAGTAGGGAGTGTGTATATCACATCCTTCTATTATTGCTAAAAAAAAAAAATACCCAACAACAACAAAAGAAAACTGCCAGCTTCTTTAACACACTGCGCACACTCAATGCACATTGGTTGAACTGATGAAAGTCTTGTAGATGAGAAATCGGACATAATTTCTTATTTGGATGGATACTCTGTGTCCTCTGGAAGCAAAACGGTCACATAGGAAAACCCACATAGAGACAGCAGCCTTGGCTTCCTCTCCTGGCTCTGTCCTAAACTCCCATTGTGACCTGTAGTAAATAACTAGTTTTCTCTGGCATTTACTTTCCTCATTTGTGAAACGAGGGCTGATAGTTAAGCTTCGTGTTAGTGCTAGGCTTGGGCTATTCTACAGAGCAATGGATAGTCTTTTTGTTATGTGAAGGTGTGACCATCTTAAAAGAGGATAAATTCATCCCAGGTTCTGAAATGAGAAACTTGGCTAGAGAACAAAGTATGTGATTTGGCCAAGCTCCTATGCATTGTGGTGTGTGTGTGTGTGTGTGTGTGTGTGTGTGTGTGTGTGTGTGTGTAGAGGAAAATACTGCTTATTTCTCATCTATGCCCATGGCTTTGACTGAACTCTTCCTTCCCAGGAATGTCAAATGTTCACTATCTACATGCTTGCTCTGTCCTTTTTATGAATGAGCTAGTGCAGAGGTACAATTCCAACTGGATTTCTGCTCTCCCCTCTGTATGCTTCTAGTCTGGACTAACATGTTCATTATCAGGTTCGATAAAATGTATTCAAGTAATGTGTTCTGAAGAGGACAATAAAGACACAAGATGACATCATCATCATCATCATTATTATTATTATTATTATTATTGGTTTGTTTTCCCCTCATGGATCATCTAGTTTACTCAGAAAGTCAGTACACAGACATTTGGGAAAAAATGCACTACTATCCAAAAAGAAATGCCTGGGAGCTAAGGGTTGTTTAACAAAAGCTCCAGTACCTAGCATAGAGTCTGCTACATAGGCAATACTCAATGTAAATATATGAAAATGTCCATGACTCTCAGATTTTTACTGTAAAAAGAAAATTTTAATGAAATTGTATCTTGAAGCTCACTATATGAATGAGGTGGGTGTGATGTTGCCTTGGTTGAGGGGAGGAGCTAGGGGGTCCAGTTCTGCTTAGTTTCCCCTCTGGGACCCACAGAGGTTCCTCAGGGCCCACCTGGAAAACTTTCCTTGTGATCAGTAAAAATGAAAAGTCTTTCAATTCTCCCCCTGCCTCCCCAGTTCATTTTGGCCATGTGCAAACTTCATAAAATCAGTAGAATGTGATCTTTCAGTGGGGATTTGTGTATCTGAAAAGAAAATGTTGTCAACTCCCTCCACCCACCCTCACTCCAGGCATCCCCCCCAGTTATTGCTAAGAGCATGGAAGAGGTTATTTTCAGTAGGAGGCTTTCATCTTCATCCACAAACATATATGAAACTAGTGTTTGTTTAACTTAAATAAAAAAGGAACAAAAAACACTGTGGTAGTTTCCCCAGAATTCAGTAAAATGCTCATTGGTTGCAGTCTACTACAGTGGTAAAGCTCTTCTGTGGAGTCCGGTCTGGTCATCAACCAGCTAGGCAGAACTATGTTTTAAACCAGAGCCCCCTGTATTGCCCGGTCAATCAGAAACATGGTCAGCATCCTGTATACACAGGTGTCCACCAGGGCCCTGGAGAGCGCATCCTTCCCCATGCATGCAAGACTGTGACCCTCTGCCCATCCTGGCAAGACATCCTTGTTTCCCTACCACCAATAAGTTAAGAATGGATGAATTCTAGGAGCTTACTTGATAGAGTGGTCTGAGAAGCAAGGCACATCCTCATCTCTGCTTTGGGAAGACAATTTGGGCTTATGCTTTGGAACTATCAAGGGGAGGATGCTTTCAAATTAGGAATTTTTATTGTTACCAATATCCTGGCCTTGTCATATGACTCTCTTCATGTCCCACAGATTGTCCTTCCTTATAGAAGTAGTAGGCATATTCTGGGAATTCCATTTGACAGCAGAGTAAACTAAGGGTCAGGGAGCATCCCAGTCAAAGACAACAAGCCACCAGAAACTGCAGCTTCTTCCCTACTTACTTGTCTCCACCTCCTCAGGCTCCTAGTTAGTCTCCTGATGGGCAACCCTAGCTTCAAATCTAGCTCTGGCTGGACTCTGATAGGGGACAGCCTTCCAGTCACCTGCCCTTCCTCTTCTGCTATGCTGCTGCATTCTGTCACTAGTCCCAAGCATGCTCCGACCTCCTACCCCGACACAGAACGTAGAAGAGTTATTTGAGATTCAGTAGGTAAGACCTGAAATTCCATCTTAGGAACAAGAAGACACAAGGTTAGGGCTGGCGGAAGCTATAGGACCCCAAGAATTTGTTCAGGGTCCTGTCCGGCAGCAAATGATGACAAAGCTAAAACTAACTAGACCAAGTTCTTTTGCTTTCCTTGTTGGACCCTGAGCCCACTTTCATTTCTTGCTCTTTTTCTAGTTTATGAATTACATCGTGCTCTTCTCTGCCCCTTCCTGTCCTGTCTGGTGGGGTGGGGGAGAGGAGGGTGGGGGGGCAGTGGTGGTGGCTGGCTCTAGAGTGTGTTTCACAGTATCCATACTTATTCTCTGGAACCTTGGTGTGTGTTGTTGGCTTAAGGCTGGATTAAGGACCTCAATGCTTGGAGAGAGTCTATCATGCCAGCTCTGAAACAAGATTTAATTCCAGCTAAAACCACCCCAGACATTTGTTTAGAAGTGAAAACAACGGGTATAGATGATATTGCCCAAGATCCCAAGGCTAAAATGGCCACCGCAGGAGCCAACTTGGTGGCACTGGGCTGGGAATCTTACTTTGAGCACTGTCCAGGACCTGTAGGCACTGGAGAGGGTGGGGGCAGTTGAGGGCAAGCCTGAACTCAGCCTTCCTTCTCAGAGCAGTGCAAAAGTGAGGTACCTATCTCCTTTATGTCTGGAACACAGTCTCTTCATTTTGTTCATGGCTTTTGTCTGAAATGCAGGGGCCAGCAGTAAACAAACGTCGGTGTGGTTTGTAAACAGTCTGACATTTCTGAGGGGTGCCTGGTGGAGAACTCCCGGCCTCCAGCCCAAGCCAGGTACTATAAGCAGTATCCAACCTAGCCTGAGAATGCAAACCCTATCTATAGCAAAGCACCACCGCCAGAAGAAGTCAGCTCTAGTGAGCCCGCAGGCTGTTTGGTAGCTGGGCTGCGACTGAATTCTCTGACTTTCTTCTGGATTTGTTCTGCCTTGGACCTGTATCTTCTGCCTGTTACTCTCTCACGTCCACTGAACTCAGCAAAACTCAGCTCTTAAAAGTTGTGCCCATCAGCAGCCAGGTGTGGTGGCGCCTGCCTTTAATCCCAGCACATAGGAGGCAGAGGCAGGTGGATCACTGTGAGTTTGAGGCCAGGCTGGTCTACAAAGCAAGTCCAGGACAGCCAAGACTACACAGAGAGACTCTGTCTCGAACCCCCCACCCTCCAAAAAAAGTTGTGCCCATCTGGTCTCTGGGTTCTGGCACCAGTGAATCTCAGGCTGGGTGACTGCTGCCTGCCTTAGCAATAGTTCCTGAGTTAGGAGAAGATAAAGAGGAGGGGGGCAGAGGGTGCCTCCTTGGAGTCCAAGTAGGCAATCCTAACTTCATTCTTCCTTGCTGCTCAGCACAGGCTACCTAACTTCTTTCATTCACTGGACCCTCTGCTCCTAAGAAGGAAAAAAGGAACTCTCTCCAGATGGTCCTAAGTCTCATTTGGGGGAATCACCTCAGGAAACCCAGGAGCTTCAGTGGGGGCACTTAGGGCTCTTCTCGAGAACGAAGGGTGGGGGCTTTTGGGGTACCCCTCAGCCATAGCTTCCCTTTGCAGACCGCAACCATTGTCCCCCTGGAAGGGAGTCTGGCATTCTAGGCTCCTGTGCCTGGAGCCTATAGGGGCCGGCTTCTACGGGGCAGGGGACTCAAGCAAGCGGCTGGCAGAGCGGACCTGTTTGCTGGCTACTTTGGAGGTGGGATGGGCTAGAGTTTAGAGACGGAAAAGCGTGGAAGAAGAGGTTATGTTCCTCGCCCCAGTCTAGAAAGGACTCAAGTGGCGAGTGGGAAAATAAAAGTAAACACAAACAACCTCAAAAAAGAAGCCAAGAAACGCCAAGCCAAAAGAAGCAAGCACAACGCTGTTACAAAACTGTCTGGTTTTGTAACAATTTTCCCGCTGCCGGCCAATGAGCGGCGTGGTGGGCCGTCACGTGGTGGCATTTTATGTAACACTTTGCTGAGACAAGACAGTTATTAGGCGGCGCGGGGCAGCCGGCATGGAGCTCCCTGAGGCGAGGCAGAGTGGCGCGCGCGCGGCAGTCCCGCGTTCAGGGCAGCGCAGACAGCTTCCAGCCAGAGCTTCTTCCTGGTAGTTCCCTGTTCGTAGACGCCTCTCCTGCCCCCTGCCCCCAGCCCGCCCCCTACCCCCCAACTTCCGCAGTTCCCTCTCTTGACGGATTCGCTTCTGACCGCACAGATGTTGAGCTTGCCTGCCGAGCTCGGCAGCAACAACTTAGAACTGGCGGCGGAGCCGGAAGAGCGGGCGACAGCAGTGGCTGGAGGAGACTCGGCAGCCCACCGGGAGGCGACTCCTGAGGGCTCCGACGCTCCCCCGACTCCAGAGCTGGAGCAAACACAGCCTCCTCCAGGGACCTCCGTGCCGCCGCCAGAGTGCAAAGTCCTGCTCACACAGGCGGATGCCCTGGCGTCCGGGGGGCGCCTTCGGGAAGCCCTTGAGGTGTACCGGCAGCTCTCTGAGAGGCAGCAGCTCGTAGCTGAGCAGCTGGAGCAGCTGGTGCGCTGCCTGGCGGAGAGCGTCCCGCAAAAGGCGCCAGATGCTTCAGCCCAGAGCGGCACTTCAAGCTGCTGCAAGGCGGCTGTGGAAGAGGCTGGGGAGGCTGCCGCCGGAGTCCCAGAGGTATGGGATGGCTTTAAGTGTCGCAAATGTCACGGATTTCTCTCAGACCCCGTGTCCTTGTGGTGCGGCCACACTTTTTGTAAGCTGTGCCTAGAACGTGGGCGGGCCGCCGATCGCCGCTGTGCCCTGTGCGGGGTCAAGCTCTCCACCCTCATGGTGGTCAGCGGGAGGGCACGAGAGCCACGACGGGCTGGGCAGCCCGTACCACTGCAACTGCGAGTCAACGTGGTCCTCAGCGGCCTTCTGGGCAAGTTGTTCCCGGGCCCGGCACGGGCATCACAACTCCGGCACGAGGGCAACCGGCTGTACCGCGAGCGGCAGGTGGAGGCGGCTCTTCTCAAGTACAACGAGGCAGTTCGTCTGGGTGAGTCCTCCGAGCCGCTGGCGGGCCTTGGGGGCTTGGTCACGACGTGAGGGGGCGGGAAAAGGAACCCGGCTGGGCCGGGAGAGGACGGGTATGGACTAGGGCAGAGTTGGGTGCGCGCGCCTGGGGCTGGGGGTGATGAGGTAGAGGTGGGGAGGGAAGGGTCGGCGGCTCAAGAGGAGGAGAAAGGACATTTCTAGGAGTTTTTCTTCCCTAGTTTAGGTTTCTATAGCTAGCTGTGCCTAATCAATCAATCTCTCTCTCTCTCTCTCTCTCTCTCTCTCTCTCTCTCTCTCTCTCTCTCTCTCGCTCTCGCTCTCTTTCTCTCTCTCTCATTTCCTCCTTGCTTTTCTGCTTCTATGCCTCCTAATCCCAGTTTCTATCTGTTTCATGCCGTCCCCCCTTTTTTCTTCTCAGCTTTGTCACTGTTTCTGTCTCTCTCAATGTCACCATCTCTATTTCTCTGTCTTTCCCGGACACTTTGAAGCTCCCTTATACACCTGCCGGTACCTTCTTTGTCAGGAGAGAAACTTGGCACTATTTAACAAACTCCTGAGCGGTCCTCCTGGCTTTTGCCAGCCAGAGATGGCCCGCTGGCGCCCGAGTCTGAGGCTCCAGCCTCTGGGAGTTGTCCCTTCCGGGGCCGCGGCTCCCCGTGGGGTGGGTCCGGCCTGGAATTAGGTCAGGAGAGCACTGGTTGCATAAGGACCGAGCCGCCCGGGCCGGCTGCCCCTCCTCCGCGCGGGCGGGCGGGCGGGCAGGCAGGCGGGGATTGTGTAACGCTGAGGTAACCGAAGTGGGCCACGCTCGCCTCGGAAACCATCCCGCGAGCGTGTGCGGGGGGCGGAGGGGGGGCTCGCTCCCCGCTGCCCTGTGACTCATTGTCACTGCTTCCTATCACAGGATCCTTGGCTGAAATAGATGCAGTTGCCCCGCCCCCTCCACCCGCCCGCAGTCAGACAGCCTGTACCCTGACTTCAAACCCTTTGACCCCTCTAACCAAAAGGGTAGCAGGATCAGGCAACTGCTCAGGATCCCCAGGGAAACAAGGGGCTGGCTACAAAGGTCGGGGGTGGGGCGTCGGGGCGGGGCAGGGCGGAGGCATGGCTCTGTCTACCCTTTCCAAGAGTTGCCTGAAGAGGTAGGGTGGGCTTTGTAGCTTCAAGGGCAACCAGGACAGTCCCACACATCTGCTGGACTAGAGTTCTCTCAGAGACCTGGTCTGCACTTCCTGCCTCCTCCCACTCTGACCCAGGAAGTGGCCTTGAAACCACAGGCAGGTGCCAGCACCTCTGCAGGCCGGCAGGGCACCTTGTCCAGGGAAGCTAGCTGGGGTAGAGGCAGTGGGGCTAAGCCTAACCTGGCTGCGGGATCCTAGGGCCTTCTAGGCCAACTCTGATGGGTGGAGGAGGGATGGGGTGGAGTCTCCACATGTTGAATCCCACTCAAGCCAGCAACAGGTGATGCAGACAGGGTGCAAAACCAGGCCTGACATGATGACTGAGAGACACAGACCTCCTCAGGATACACACCCTGCCCGCGCCTAAACAGAGCAGGCTGTGAGCTGCCAATGGGCTGGGTTGTGTTTCAGAAAGGTGACAGAGAAGACCATGAAGTCTATGCTAAAGTCAAGAGCAAGTAATGGGTACCCAGGTCACCCCAGAGCATAGTCCTGTGGGATGGGGTAGAGGCTGACATCAAAACCTGTTTCTGGGGGGGGGCAGAAGCTGTAGCCCAGAGTTTGAGAAAGAATGCAGCTGCATGAATGGAAGGTCACTTAAGTATGGAATTCTAAGCGAAACTGAAGTCCTTTCACCCAGTCCTCAAAGGCAAGCCAGAAAACCCCCTTCCGACCTTTTTCTTCTATCACTGTCACCACCTCTCCTAGGAGAATCTTTTCCTATACCTTTGTTAATTTCCTCCTCAGTGCAGTCAGGGTCAATGTGTCGATACCACTTTCACCATTCTCAGAGGAAAAGGGGCCTTTTTAAACAGACTATGTTTATCCCAGAAATGGCTAGTTTTCTATTATTCTAAAATGCTGTAGGCACACTCAGAAAAAGGAACTTTCCTTCACCCAAGCCTCAAAACTTTAACATCAACTAGTGATGTCTCTAACCAGCTGTGCGACCTCTCACTTCACCTCATTGGCCTTGTTTTTATTCCTATCTAAAGAATGGGTGGTCTGCATGTCCCCTGGAGGGGGGACCTGGTGGCACTCAGAGGAAGGATAGCAGGATACCAAGAAGAGACTTGATACCCTATGATCATATACAAGGGGAGGAAATCCCCATCAGGAACAGTCATAGGGGAGGGGGAATAAGGGGAAAATGGGAGGGAGGGAAGAATGGGAGGATACAAGGGATGGGATAACCATTGAGATGTAACAAGAATAAATTAATAAAAAAATTTTAAAAGAAGAAAAAGAAAGAATAGGTGGTCTGAAGACATGTTCAGGGCTGGACTCTAGTGATGGTGAGAGTAAGACTCTTATGAGTCTTGTCAAGGTAATTTCTCATTTGGCCATCAATAAGGGGATGGATCTTATACATGCATATCTGTTCCCTCCAGGAAAGCTTCATATGCACTGGCCACTAGGGAGAGGGGGAGGTATTGCTAATGGTGCAGGTCATCTCACCTGGGAGACTAACACGGACTTGTCTTGTTGAGGTTGTCAAGATAGGGATTGCATCTGACTGCCTTTCTTTCTCTTCTCTGGCCTCATTCTTTTTGGATGGTAGCTCATTCAGAAGCCAGGATGCTGGGAACTAGCAATGCACATCTTCAGAGCAGTGCCAGGTCTTCCTCTAGGTGAAAATTTCTAATATAGCATGGACACTACACCTCCTAGGAACTGCTTGAAAAAAAGAGGGCAACATTACTGCTTTGTGTGGAGAAGCTAGGCTGTTGGTCAGTACAATATGAGGAACCAGAAAGGACACTTAACTCTTTGGGTCCAGTAGAAAGAGCTTAGATAACTTTTCTTTCCTCAAGATCCATCCTCATATAAGACATGTCGTGTGCTTGTGCTGTGGGCCATTAATGAGGGCTTTTTTTTTTTCTCATTTCGGCAGCTCCAAATGACCATTTGCTTTACAGCAATCGGTCCCAAATTTATTTCACCTTGGAATCTCATGAGGATGCACTGCATGATGCAGAAATAGCATGTAAACTCCGGCCAATGGGTTTTAAGGTGAGTGTGGGTCAGGAGGGATGGAAAGGGGCTATATTGCAGACAGGGATTGGCAGGAAGGGCTGCCCCTTTGGGGCAGGAGGTGCTAGAGCTCCAGCAGAACAGAGAGAAGGCTTTCCAAATTAGCTAGATGGTGCAGGGCAGCAGGGAAGGCTAAGTCTGCAAGGGATTGCAATAAATTTACATTCAGTTGGTAACCTTCAGGATAGCCTGGTCTTCATATTTCGGTTTTTCAAACATGGACTCAGTAGCAAGACAGCCTTACTTCATGTCTCTGCTGCTTTTGTCTGTGTCTAATGCCCTCATCTATAACATGCTTATATTCAAAGCATCTTCTAACTAGGGTTTATTGTGAGGATTATATAAGATCATGGAGGGAAGATGCTTGGAACAGTGCATGTAACATTATATGAGCATTATATACCACCACCATCATCACTCATAATTGTCTAGGGATAATAGGGAGAAGAATATGAGAGAGATATTTCTACTATGGTCCTTCAGAGTATCTACTGATAGCCAGGCTTCTTGAGAGCTTAAACAGCTTTTTTTTAAGAGAGGGAGAGGGAGAGGGAGAGAGAGAAGAGGGGGGGAGGGATCTTCATATTTACACAACTTGGTTGTGCCATTTTGAATAATTAATACAGTCATCTGACATACCAGTATACCCCAAAAATCTAGGTGATGTGGGAGAGATGGGAAGAAAGACAGGGTAGAGAAGATCAAGGATACCTGGATACAAAATCTCAACTTCAGCATCTTTGCCTGGCCTCAGGACCAACCTCTTCCTCCTGTCTGCATTTTGTTTAGAAGATTAGAATTGGGTCCCAGCTTCAGTGTTTGCAAAGTGTGACTGTGGGAAAATAGTTACACTCTCTGAAACTCAACTGTTCTTATTTATTAAATGATGCTATTGCTATCTGCCATGATTATTTCACAGGTTTGTATAAGGATCAAAGGTGAGAATGGCAGAGAGACCATGCTTCGAGCTATAACCATTGCAGTAAACGGTTTGCAACAGTTTAGTTCAGATGTTGCTGCCCGTAAAAGCATTGGATAATCAGAAGTTTTCCAGATCTGCGAACTTCAGATAAGGCCCTGTGAAGTTCGGTGTGGTAGCATGAGCCTGTAATCCCAGCAGGACCATGAGTTTAAGGCCAGCCTGGAGTATTACAGAGAGCTCTTCTGGGGGAAAGACCATGTGGACTGGTATACTCTGCCTAGAATATTAGAGTGAATCTTATTGGACTTTCATGGATGGTGATGGATCAGTGTGCTCTTTTTCCCAAGGAACACATTTACAGCTTTATACAAGTCACCCAAACCTTAAGTTGCCATGGGGATGGGCTGTCTAACATAAACATCAGGTAGATGGCTTGGGACAACAGAGGCTTCTACTGCAGCTGTTTCCATTGGAAAACTAAATCTAGATACCATGATGGGAAGAGGACTGAGGAACATGTTCTGGGTACCACGAGAAAGGGGATTTCTATAGTGAAGGAAGAACTAGTGTGAGTACTTGGCAGGGGTGTCATTTCCCACAGCTGGAGAGAACTCTGCCATCCTAGGGGCTGAAAGGGTCTAATGCATATACCTTCATGCTCTGATTTTTTTTTGTATTTCCCACTATTTCTGTATGAAATGCCATAGAGGAGCAAGTCCAGTAGGCAGCCCAATTCCATCAATCCATCCAGGGTTTAATATCATTCATCATACCTTGCTGGTAGTATAGCTGTCAGTGGGGTAAGCTGGCCACCCTGAGAAAGTGAGGTGTGTAAGTTGCTACTGTGTTGATGACTAGGGACCCAGAGGCCTCTCCAGTTTTCCAGTACCTATTAGTACTAGCCTTTCTCCAGAAGGCCACTGGTAGCAGGAACAAACAAGGGAGTGTGACAGCCAAGATTAGACTTCAGAAAGAAGTGAGGGCATGGAAAGAGGCCCACAAGAGGTTTGTGGCTGTGCATTATTCAAGAAGGCAGCTCTTAGCCAGGTCCTGGTGCCATACGGCACATGTTAGAAGAGGGAGCAGAGAAATCCCGGTCAAGTGACAAGTAGGCCTTTTCATTCATAGGAGCCAAGAAGCACAAAGAGAAGGCAGCCCTTTATGCTCTTCTGCTTTCTTGCCTCTCTCAGGATGCTGCTTAGGCTTTTCCAAAGAATTTATCCCAGAGCACTTGGGTTTGATTCCCAAGTCCCTAAAACTTCCTGATATCTGTAAATTGTGCAGCAACAGAGGGAAAGACAGCTAAGTTTCTCGAAGCAAAAGCCCTGGCTCAATCACTGGCCAGCCTTCTGGAAGGTGGTCTGCTTTTGTGGGGAAAGATTGCTCTAGAAGTTCTGAGGCCACAATTCCAGTTCTAGATTGCTGCTAGTGACCTTTGAAATTGTGGAGGGCCCATGTTCCTTCTCTCATGCCTTTGTAGAAATGACTGGCTCACTCAAGCCACTACTGTCTTACCGACCAGTTCAAAGGCAGCGGAGTCATCTCTGGATGAACACTGAAAACTGGGTTATTATAGTCTGTGGTTAAATGGAGACTGGCATGTTTGTGATTCTCATATGGTTGTGGGGTGGACAGGAGGTAGCAAGCACTGTAGCTAAGTAAGGATGTGGGCTTGGTATATCATCGGTCCCAGGTTTAAACTCTGACTTCATGGCTTACCAGCTGTTATACTGTGGTCAAGCTGTCTTTCTAGATCTCCCTTTGGTTTCTTCAAATAAAGATTTAAAATAGTTTGCCATTATTATTGGAGAGGGAATAAAAATCTTTTTGACAGCACTCCACCCTATAGTGACTGCTTGGTAAGTACTCAGTGATTGCTGTTAATAGTAGCTACATTTTTAAAAAGTGACTAAGATGTGCTTGACTGCAATTGTTTTCTTCCAGGCACACTTCAGAAAAGCACAAGCTTTAGCCACCCTAGGCAAGGTGGAGGAAGCGCTCAGAGAATTTCTCTACTGTGTATCCCTTGATGGAAAGAACAAGAGAGCCAGAACTGAAGCTCAAAGGGTGAGTTGCGTGACTCAGTGTCAGCTGCCTAGTGGACCCCCACCACTCTGTTCTCTCTAGGGAAAAGGATGCAGATGCTACCCTACCCTCCTCTGTATATGTTGTCCTGAGTGGGTGCTTTTCTGGGCTTAAGGTGGCAGCTAATTGCCCAGAAGCCCCGTCATTCTGGTATGTACTATCAAATTGGCAGGTGCTACCTTTTTTGGAGGAGTCAGTAATGAATGCTTTGACTTGGAATCAGTGGTATATGAAACTAAACTGGATCATGTAAGCTAACCCAGGGATGAAGGCTCACTGAAGAGCATCTGCTGGTCCATAAAAGATCAGGGCCAAGGAGGTAGGGGCTGCTTGCAGCTGTATAGCTTTTCTTTGACTTAATTACAAGTTTCACCAGCTACACATGGAGGACAGCTCCTGGGAAGGGACACTGATGATTTCCATATTGCTTGCCACATACAGAACTCAAACCTTCACTTCTTCTGCTCGAAAACTAAACCTACTACTATCTCACAAATGCAAGTCAGAGACCATTATGAAACAATCTAAGTAGTCCTTCCAACATTTTGGTCTGAGGAGACTGGGGTTGTAAAACAAATATCATGAGAAATACCAAAAACTTAATTGATGGGTCAAGCATCCTCATTTGATGGGCTTTGTCGTTTATTTATTTTAAAATTTACTCTTTTGGTGTCTAAATAATTGGCCTAGAAGTTGGATGCTGTACCCATACACTATTCAATACCAAGCAAGCCACAAGCCCTTCTACCCCTGTGCAGTGGTTTGGTAGAGGAGGGGAGGAAGAAAAGGAGAAAGAGACAGGACTGGGAAGGAATACCTAGCAAAATGGATAAATCTGGCAGAGGCTGGACTCTGGATTTTCTGACTGTGGCAGAGAATTTCCTGTCTGGAAAAAAATTTGACCTGGGTGTGTGTGTGTGTGTGTGTGTGTGTGTGTGTGTGTGTGTGTGTGTGTGTGTACGTGTGTGTACATGTGTATGGTTTTATTAAAAGGGGCATGGATTGGGCACAATTGTTAGCAATCTATGGACCTTTCTTAAAATTTTAGTGTGCTAAGGTCATGGTATAGCATTACCTGAGCATTGCCTATATACTAGCCACTTGCTTGGTTATTTCTGTAGAAGGTTCCACTTAGTGCCCATAACCTCACTGTTATTTCTCACCATTTTATAGATGAGACAAATAGTCAAGAAATCTGGCTCAGTGACTTTCTTGAGGCCACCTGCTTCTTTGCCTTTCTTTTATTGATCCCTCAGGAGACTCAAGAGGTTCTGGTATCATCAGTTGAGCTACCACTCTGTCCAGTTTGCTTTTATAGCTAGGCCGTTGTTGTTTCTATACTTGCCTGATGAAAGGCAAGGCAGTGTGTGAAACTCTGGAGACCAAGGAGGCCTAAGTTCCCAGTGGAACTTACAATCTGTTGTTGGTTAAGATGAATGCCAGGCAATTCAGGTGAAAGTGTGCTTACAGTAATTGTTACAAAATTCTGAAATTAATGTAAGAATTTGGAGGCATGTTTCTGCTGAGTGTGATGGAGCTATGACAGCCATTTAAACAGACTGAGAGGCCTCAATTGTGTGTATTAACTGGATTATTCCCATTTTAGGGCTAAACATTTGACATATAGTCCAGGTGCACTAGGTATTAATAACCTTCTCCCCGCTTCCTTCTTGACCCAGTCAGGCTTTTCTATGGCTGAAGTTATAGCAGAGTTGACTTTCATTCATGTGGAATAATTATTCTCACTAACTGTTGTTTTCAAAGCCATGGAGAAGGCCTACAGAGAGATCATTGGCAGTAAAGCTAAGAAGGAAACTGCTGCATTATTCCTACCTTGTTTCTTTTGGTTTTGACTCCTAGCCTCCTTTTCCTCATGCTACCTTTCTGCTTTTTCAACCTTGTACTTGGAAAGTAGGGGTTTTAGCACTGCAAGGAAACATAAACATCTTTCTGAGGATTTGAGATACCTAAGTGCTAGACTTTTTTCCTTGATCCCCTGGCTGCATAAATGCCTTCATGATTTCCATGAGTATGATGCATACTAATTAGGCACTTATCTCTTGCTGGAGAGAAAGAATTACTCCATAACACACTTCCAGTGCAAAGTAAGATGATGGAGTTTAAGGTTAGGTATCCTGCTCTGTAGAAAACGTGAAAGAGCAGGTGAGATCAGAGGGATGGGAGTGTTGAGGCAAGTTCAGCAAGGCAGCTGAACTTTAAAGGCTGAATAGGGCTCGGATGCAGGGAAAGTGCTGATGCAGGAAGGAGCACCATGAAGAGACCTCAGAAGACAAGCAGGAGAGTAAATCAAACTTTGAGTTTAGTGTTCTTTCAAACTCTTTTGATAAATTAACACTACTGACTATGGGGTCTGAACAACAGTGTGGAACATTCTCTAGTGGGATTCCAAACATGGCAGGGTCTCCTAGGTGGGAAACATTTGAGTATGTTCTAGAAGCCCAGTGATCTGTCCTTTTTCTTGGTGTTACACACACACACACACACACACACACACACACACACACACACACACACACACACTCACACACTCACATACTCACCCTTATCTGGACAGACAGACAGACAGACAGATGCATGCATACTTACATACAGTCCCTAACCCCTGATGGCATAGGGGAGAATTGAAACAAGAATGTAGAGAGCAGCAAGTGGTGCAGCCAGCAGTTAAATGTTTATCTTTGACTCCTAGAACTCTTTGTTCTTCTCTCTTCTCTCTTCTCCCTTATCAGTGTATCCAATTGGAAGGGAAACTGCCTGCCCCTAGGCACTTGAACTTAACCTGACATTTTCTGCAGAGATGACCAAGATGATAAAGAGGCTGGAAGGGGAAAGGTAGTTTGAGCTCTGCTTTCTTAACACTTCACTGCTTAGGCCTCCATCCCTGAGGTGATTAAAGGCTCAGGGGTGAAGATCTAGGGGAGGGGGAACAAAATGGATAGATAGAGAAAAACAGCAGCAAGGAACCCAGTGTGGATTTGTTGCCTTCTCTGCCCTTTGAGTTGTTATGGACTTGATTCTCCATTCTTCAACTGAAGAGTCCTAGTTTGCTTCTGTCTTGCTGTGATAAACACCATGACCAAAAGCAACTTCGGAAACAGAGAGTTTGGTTTCCTTACACATCCCAGATCACAGTTTATCACTAAGGGAAGTCAGGGCAGGAACTCAAGATAGGAATCTGGAGGCAGGAACCTGGAGGCAGGAACTCAAGCAGAGGAATCTGCTTACTGGCTTGCATCACAAGGCCACATTCAGCTATGTTTCTTATACACATCAGGACCACCTGCCCAGGGGTTGTACTACCCATAGTGTCCTGGTCCCTCTTACATTAATCATTAATCAAGAAAATACTCACACAAACTTTCCTACATGACATCCTAATAACAGGCATTTTCTCAACTTAAGCATCTTCTTCCCAGGATGACCTAGTTTGTATCAACTTGACAAAAAAACTCAGCAGTACATGAGGTATCTATTCTGATTTCACCTCTGATTCCTTCAGATGGATTTTTGGAGCCCCACTGCAGATATTTCTGCAGAATGGTGCCACCATAATGGTGGCTCTTAACCTTGGCTAAATAACAAAGGCATCTGTCACGCCTTCTCAAAACCCAGATTCCTGGATCATATTTCAGACCTGAGGAGATTGTAGTGGGACCCAGCAACCTGACATTTTCATAAGCTCCTGCATTACTTTTTAAAAAAAGATGTATGTTATATTTTTAATATGTGTATGTGTTTGAGTCTGTTTATGGGTATTTGCACATGAATATTGGTGCCTCTGGACATCAGAGATATCAGAGATGCCTGGAGCTGGAGTTAGAGGTGGTTGTGTGCCACCCTACATGTGTGCTGAGAATCAGACTTGGATCCTCTGCAAGGACAGTATGTGCTCTTATTGATTAAGCAATCTTTCTATCCCCTTGCTCCTAGATGATTCTGATGTGTGTTGATGCAACAACCTCTCCTTAGTGTGTCTAGGGACACTGCTCCAAGGCTTCCTTCTCATTGAGGTTTTGCCTTGAGAGCTGTGCTCTCTGGTTCCCCATCCCTCCCCCCTTCACCTTAGTCTAGCACCTGTAGAAACTTGAGTAGTGAAGTCTTCTGTTTTATGTCACAGCTTCTCTTTAGTTTCTTTTCACCATCAGTCCCGGGGGATTCTCAGGAACATTCTCCCGATATCCTGAAGCTGTTGGCACCTCACCCTAGATTAAAGGAACACGTAGAGTCAATGGCTACTGAAGGCACCAGCCATAATCTACCAAAGTTGTCACAGGTAAAACTCAACTCACCCAGCTCGCTCATGATGCTTCGTTTGGCTCTTTTGTGGGGCACACTAGAAGTGAGTCCTACCTCTCCTACTCTGGTTCCTGAGGGAAAAAGAAAGATGGAGTCAATAATGGCTGTGTCCTTTGCTTAAAGCTACAACTGGGAATTTCAGGCATGGTCTAAAGTTTATGTACTTACTACATTTTTGTAGTCTCGGTCAGATTCAGAAAATAGAGAGATTTAATAGAAGTGTAACAACATTGGCTCACTTCCCCTGAAACCCTATAATTGGGGTATGTTTATTGGCTTTAGCTTTGGGGGCAGATTCAAGCTGACAGCCTTTGAGCACCAGGGAGATCCTTGTGCAAGGGTAACTCCAGTTGGGGACCAAATGGAGAGAACTTTTTGTTCTTTCACTGTACCTTACACATAAGTAGGCTTCTCATGCACATCTTTAGCAAAATAGAAGCACGGGAGGTGAGTACAGCAGGAAGATGAGAATTTTTGGTTTTCTTTGAAAACAAGGGAACAGGACCCAGGCTTTAGGTGCTGGCCTTTCTAGCACAGGGTAAGTGGGCAGAAGTTGAGGCACAGGAGAACAGACTTGAAGCAAGGTTTAACACTGAATAACTGGGCACCTTTGGGGAGCAGTTTCTTCTCCATTTGTGCCTGAAGTTCCTCACTTGTATATAAGCCCTGGATACTCACATCTTCCCAGTTTCTGTCCCTGCTCTAGAGAAGGAATAAAATGCAAGGTACCTGACTTTTCTTAGTGAGGGCAGAACTCTTAGAGTATCTCCTGAAATCAGAGAGCCCCCAGTAGTCATTAGTACATGACTAAGACAGCTAACAAGAGGCCCAAGTGCCTGGAGTGGGGACTTCTACTTGCAACTCAGTCTGAAATGAAGGAAACAGAACCTCTGCCTTTCCAGTGTGAGCAGGCTGGACAACAGCGAGTGCATTTTCACCCAAGCTTTGCTTTGCAAGGCCTGTGTTCCTGTGTGGACAGTGCCCTGGGCTCATGGAAAGTCAAGACTGTCATATTGTTTTCTTTAGTACTTGAAAGCCCTGATCATCCAGGGACATAGACTGAGAAAACCCACATCCTTTTCTGTGTTCTTCATTGTTTCCTCTCACCTGTGTCTACTAGAATTTTTGGCAGGGGCTAGAGGGGAAATAAAGAAGGAGAACCTTTTGCTGTCAAATATGGATTTAGATTATGGAGAGGTTCCCCGGAGCAATCTGTATAATCACATTTTCCAGAATTATTTCCAGTTACATTTTCAAATATCTGTCTCCTGGACAAAATCCTGTAAAAGGCTAGAGACAACCTATTATGCCAAATTATTTTTGTCTCCTTTTCAGACTTTTCACCTACAATTTAGTGAAAGGAATCAATTGTCCCCTATTCCTTTTATGAAAATAGCATATAGCTCTGGAGCATGAGCTGCTTTGGCAGGCCTGTGCAGAGCTGGCCCAGTGCCTTACTTAAAGTCCTTTGACCAATGCCTGTGAATGACAGTGAGGGTGAAGGGAAGTATCCAGTAACAGGATATCCCCTCACAGAATGCTTTGACTTCCTTTCAGACCACTGGGGAATGATTTGGTGCTTCCCTTGCATTTCCCCCTTCACCTCTGCCCAGGGAGCTTTTCCTCTCATATGCCTCTTGTCCTTGCTTAGGGAGGTCGCCTAACTCTACTCAAGCTAGGTGTGTGTTTGACATAGATTAGACATGAGAAGTAAGCCTCATGACTTGCCCCTCAGTTGAGTTTTTGTAGCCACTGGGTGTTCAGGAGTGAGTGAGGCTCAGGATGATGTTGCTTTCTCTTTGTCCCCTCAGGGTAATGCTATTGGAGGACAAGATTGGTTCCAAGTAGCTTCTGATCTCTGGTTTTTGCTTCATCTAGGAAACTCCAGAGCTTCCGCATTGTTCTAGTCAGGAGGAAGCATCAGCTGGGGAAGACAGCAGCAGCCAAGAGAACTCAGCTCAGGTAAAGGTGGGTAGTCAAGAAGACAGTGACAAAGATGAAGAAGGAGAGAAGCAGGATGCTGCATCCATCAAGGCCGGCAAATGCCAGGAAAAGAAAAGGAATCATTGTGAAACTGAAGCCCAAGAAGACATGGGATTGCCTAATAAAGTCTCCAGACAAGGTACTAATTCTACCCAGGGAGAAAGCAGTGTAGTGCAGATGATGGGGCTCACTGATATACATAGTTTCCCTCTGTCTGGGAGCGCCTCTGGCTCTGAGTGTATGGCCTAGCTCTGGCACTAACCAACTGAGAAACCCAAGGGGCTGCTGGGAAGTTTCATGTGAAAGAGTACATGGTAGCTATCATGCTGAAAGTGCTGTGGGATAAGTGTCATCTATAGTCAAGCACCCTATCAGATGACATCCCAATGCTTTTCATCACATCACTTTCTTCCAGGCCAACCACTTTCTGCCCTCATCCCTGTTCTGGGAATTTAGGATGGGAGAGGTGTACTTAGGCCTCATTTAGTTGTGCTCTGAAAAGCATCAGCGACAGCCTCCTATCTTTCCAAGGGAGATTGGCAGTGCCAAGATTCACTCTCAGCTTTGAAGACCTGGCTCAGTCCGTGAAGTTGCCACTGCTGCTGCTGCTTAGTGAGGTGCCTACTGAATTTCAATGAGGTCCCCAGGAGTTCCTAGACTAGGACTTTTCTGTCTATAGGGGCTGCTATAACACTGCTGGGAGTACACTTCAAGGAATCCCATGGGCAATTGCTCAGGCAGCTGCTAAATTAAACTCTGGGGGAGTTTGAAATTGAAAAAAAAAAAAACCCAAAACAAAACAAAATATTTTTTTCCTTCAAAAGTACTGTCTGTAAAACCAAGTTGATCCAGCTCTGAGTTGCTGTTTTCTAAATCACAGATCTTTCTGATAATAAGGTGGCCAAACCAGATCTCAATATTCCAGTTGCTTCGTTTGATGCGTCTGACCTTGAATGCTCACTGTGTATGAGGTAGGTGATGTGGGGCGTCGCTTACTACCTGGTATATCCCCCTCTTTGGTACTTGAACCTTTTTGCTAATGACTTAACTACTGAGTTGGTTAGTATGTAAAATCATGGTACAGAGGAAATAGAAACTACATTGTCACATGAGACAGCTGGTGTTCCACCTTACAACTATGTCCTTTACATGCTTAAATACCAACTTAGAAAGACCTGGAGAGTGGCAAGGCAAAGACAACTCAAAGGTCAAAAACTGATGGGCCACAAGTTGAACATACCTACTATTTGGTTCTCATTAGATTTGACTTTGTTATATATGACTGTACTGAAACAGGACATCCACTTTCCAGCTCGTCATGACCCTATTGACCTAACCAGCCTGTCTTACATTATTGTTTGATCCTTAGAGTTATTTGAACTTGTGACCCTAGCTCTAAGCTCCTAAGTTAAGAACTCAAGATTTAACGTGTTAATATCAATGCAACAAGCATTTTCTTTGGAAGCCAACTATAAACCTAAATTGGTTTGTATTTATACTACCTAGTAAACAGTACATGTGACAAGCGCTTGGTCAAGTACTTTTCTTCCAGCTAGAATGTCATCTCTGCTTTCTCAGGTATCCATATATCTCACCTCAAAAACAAACAACTAGAAAGATTCTGTGATTGTGTTCTGAGTGACCACCTTAAAATGTAAACATTTATTTCATTTTGTAGATGTGGCTTAGTGTCTAAGAGAAGGGGTTCGGCAGCCAGTGTCTGAACTTTTGACATACAGATTCAGTCTTAGAGCTAGTGATACTTGCTACCACTTTCTTTTCTCTAGTAGAATAGAGGACAGTGGGATCTACTCCATTAGTTGTGATAATTAATTAAAACTATTTGATGCTTAGAGTAGTGCCCAGAAAACAGGAAGTACTTTAAAAATTAACTAGTTTTTTCTTCTCACACAGTGGCCTTCAATGGTACATCTACAGACCTCAGAGGAAGCTCTATGTATACATTCAAATAGATCCATGAATTCACTAGGGTAATATGTAGAAGTGTGTGTGTGTGTGTGTGTGTGTGTGTGTGTGTGTGTGTGTGTGTGTGTAGGTGGGTGTGTTTCTAAGAGAACAACATCCAGATTTCATTAGATTCTCAAATGTAGTGATTTTCTCTAAAAGCATGAAGGAGGAACTGAGATACATGAACAAATGTTTGCCTGTTCTTTGAGAGCATGTATTCTTCTTCTCTCTGTCATGTGTGTTTGTATTCTGAATGACTTTTTGTCATATGAATAATAATAAGGCAACTAGTACCTGAAACATGGACTTTTCTTAGAAAAAATATCCTTGGGTCTTTGGGAGTAGTTCAGTGGCAGAGCTCTTGGCTATCATTCCTGAGGTTCCGAATTCATTAACCAGAATCACAACAATAATAGTAACAATAATAGCAATAATAGTAAAATAATAATACATAAAAATCTGTAATAGCAAGATTTATTCATAAGCATAAGCAGGTCTCAGATAGCTCAGCAGGTGCAGCATAGACACAGTTAAATTAAGCTTCGCACATACTGTCAAGAGTCTGTTTAGGTAGTGTAGACAAGAATGGGATTAATGACAGAAGCAGATTCTTTTGACCACTTCATCCAGCCCCCCACTACAGGGTGGCAAGTGCATCATGCTAAAGCCAAGGTATGAGAGAGCAAAACCCTGCTTTCAAGCAGAGACTGGACCCTGCAGCCAGCACACCAGTCTGCCCTGACAGGCGATGGGAAGTAGATTTAATTTAGCTTACTCAGAAAAAGCAGGTCTTTGTTCTGCTTAACCCTCCTTAACCCTCCTGACAAAATCCAGGCGACACAGAATCCAACATACAGGCTCATCCTGTTTGTTATTTTCTCTGTGGAATAAAAATCCTGACGTTGAAATTCCTTTGTTCTTCTTCCTTTTCTTTTCCACTTTCATCTTCTTTGTCCCTAATCACAAGGGACTTTGTAGAAGAGCTAGGAATTCGGTCCAAGCAATAAACACACAGAAAGCGTAAGCACCCCTTCAAGTTTGCACCCTCTGAGCTTAAAAGCCATTGTGTCTCTCTTCCTGACCCCTTGTTCCATCTTTACCCAGAGGAGCTGTATGGCAGCTACTAAAGTATAGGTAGACTCTCAATGTCTCGCGGTATAAGAAACTTACCCAGCCTAGAGGGCTTTTTGATCTGAAGCTCCTGATACTTCAGCTCTCGGTAAGAAACCTGTAGCTTCCTTTCCAACAGGGTTTGTCTGTAAGCTCCACATCAGTTACTGACTGGCTGAATTCATTTGCCTGTATTTTTCTAGTCTTGAAAGTCCGCCCCCCCCCCCACTTCCAGCCATTGCTCTTTGGGCTATGGTTGCCGTTCGCTTTTGTTTTGGCCCTCATGTGTCATTGGAAGAGAGGTTTTGTATTTTGGTTACTGTCCTTGTTGTTGGTACTAAACGTTTATCCTGAAGCAATTTAAAGGAGGAAGTGTTTGTTCTGGCATACCACTGGAAGGGATCACAGTCTCAGGACTCTTGCTGCTCAAATTGATTTCACAATACACAGGAGACCGAGTGCTAAATGCCAGCGCTCAGCCCACTTACTCTTTCTTTAGCCACTGTAAGATCCCAGCCCATGGCACGGTGCTGCCCACAGTTAAGGTGGGTCTTTTCTATCGCAAACTAAACTAGAAAATCTCTCTTAGGCATGCCCAAAGGCTGACTTCATCTAGATCATCTCTCCCATGTGTCAAGTTGCAATGGATATTAATCATCACCGGGGCTAAGATCACAAATAATTTCAAGCTGTTTGACCACGAACTGAAACATTTGGAGCACCCATGCGAGTTGCTAGGCTGAAATCTAAGCCCTGGCAAAGAGAAGTTAGGCAGACCAGTTTTTAAAAATTCTTTTTAATTTTTTATTTGTTAATTTGATTCTAGGGAGAAAATTGATTGGCGTTCTAAATTTCACAGGGAAACAGTAGAAAGTGTGAATGGAAGCCAAGTGTAGTGGCTCACTGCAATCTCTGCACTTGGGAATGTAGATGTAGAAATTTTAGGAGTTCAAGGTCATCCTTGGCTACACAGTGAGTTCAAGGACATCCTGGGCAACTTTTTTTTTTTTTTTAAGGAAGAGTAATTGGAGAGTATATCAATGAAATCTCTTTTTCTCAGTCTCCAAGTCTCCTTTGCTGAATTGGAAGAATTCCACTGAATCTTGCTGTGCAATCCTTAGAGGCAGGAAATCCTCCTTTAGGTTTGCCTGGCATATATCACCCTAGCCAGTGAGGTTCATCTCTAGATTGCTATAAAGCAATACCTTTGGAATAATAAAGAGCTTGTGAGATATGAAGTGAGAATATTTTCTATCTGAACTAGTCATCCAATGGCCAAGTGACATTGGTGACAAGCAGAAGGATCAGTTTTATATATAATCTAATTATAGCTCCCTAAGTCACTAGGTATTAAGACAGTTTACTTTTCTTTCTTTCTCTCTTTCCCTCCTCCTTCTTTTTTCCCTCTTTGCTGTAATCTGATAGCAAAAGAACACAATGCAAGGATGTCACTGGTGGGAAAAGCTAATTCCAGAGAAACCAGACATGTTATCTGGACTGACATCTAACAGAAGGCATTTATTCTTCCTATTGTTTACTCCATCACCCTGATAATGTGAAATGCTTTCTTGTGAGACAATCTGACCCTGCTCTGAATTAAAAATGTCTCCCTGAAGTGTTTTCAAAGTCCTTATCTTCAATAGAAAAAGGACAGTCATTCTAGTATAGACCTCTGTTGTCATAGGTAAGAATCTTTGTTTCTCTTTCTAGAGAGCAGAGGAAGAAGAGAGAGTGACAGAAAAGAAAGGAGACTTGCATCTGTGGAAATGTGTACATCTAAATATAAATCGCTGGCTGGCTGGCTGGCTGGAATGTATTTGAATATATGGATGCATATAGTCCTGGCTATCTTGTAGACTAAAGGAAGAAGAATAGCTGGGAAGTCAGATTTGATTATACCTTACAAGCTTTCTGCCTACTAGCTAGCTGTATACTCTTGGGCATGTTATCTCATCTGTTTGAGTTTTAATTTCCTCAGCAGTAAAATAAAATTAAGAGCAATTACCACTTATTAATATATAAAATTATTTTAATGAAGAAATAGTATTGCACACAGCCAGAAATATAACAAGACAAATGGGCTCGATTGTGAAGTTCTCAGGAAAAATAGTTTTGTATGTTAGTAATAGATACAGATTCATCAACTGTACTCATATACTCATATAATCAAATAATATGTAAAAGTATTCAGATATGCTGAATATGATAGTATATGTCTGTAATACTAATACTCAGAAGTTTTAAGCAGGCTAATTAAGAGTTACAGGCTAGCCTGAGCTACAGAGTAAGAACCTGACCCTGAAAAACACCATGGGCAAGGAATCTAGAGGAAGTGGCACATACTTCCAATTCCAGTATTTGAGAATCTGAGGCAAGAGGATTGGCAGGGATATGAGGTTAACCTGGGCTACATCACAAGATCTTGTCTTTAAAAACAAAAAAAGATTTGAGGATGTGGTTCAGTGACATAGTACTTTTCTCATATGTGTAAGGCCTTGGTTTCATCTTCACTACACACACACACACACACACCACAAAACAGTCAGATTCACAGAATTCAAGTATTGAAGAATTAATTGTTCTGATTTAACATTTGTCATGGTTTGACCACCACAGTGGTTCCTGAATCAGCCCTGAAAACCCATTTCATATGGTAAAATATATATGTTCTGAAGAAAACATGTTAAAGACTCATGTAACCACTTGATTTAAGAAGTAAGACATCTGAGGACCCTAGAAATTGTCCATGTGCCTTTTCTCAATCAGGACCATCATTAACCACTACTCCTATGATGGTTTGAATGACATGTCCCCCATAGTCTCTGGCATTTGAATACTGAATCCACAGTTGGTGGTCCCGTTTAGGGAGGTGTAAGAGGTATTTATGGCCTTGGTGGAGGAAGTGCATCTCTCAGGCCAGCTTTGAGGTTTTAAAGCCTCCTGCCATGCCCAGATCACTTTCTCTGGTTCCTGCTTTGCGGTTTGATGAGTGAGCTCTCAGCTTTCAGCTCCAGTCACTTTGTCTGTTACCTACTATTCTTGAGGGATCCTAAGCCTCTGGAACCATAAACCTCAAGTAAACTTTCTCTTCTATAAAAGTTGCCTTAGTTGTGTTCTCCCGCAGCAATATAGCATTAACTAATACAATCCCAAAGCTACTTTCTTGAGTTCTATTTTAGTCCTCGTAATTTTACCATACACACACACACACACACACACGTATATGTATGTGTATATACAGCTGTAAAAGCTATTGTCTAGTTTGGCCTAAATCCTAAACCTCAGACAGATTAAATTCTACTGTATTTCATCAATCTGGTTGCTTTTTCAAAAATTCACTATCAACATGTAAGTGATGTTTGTTTATTTTCATTAGCACATAGCATCCCATTGTGTGAATGTGCCAGTCTCTGTATTCTAGTCTAGATAGATGCTTGGGTTGGTTCTAGTTTGGAAATACTTTGGATGGCCACTGTCTTTGTATGTGACAGTGTTTGCCTGTTTTTATACTAGAATCTTTGTTTCTCTTACTGCTTTAGGTGTCTTTTTTTTTTTTTTCTTTTGAGCTCTACGTATGTTTTAGATACAAGCCTTTTCTTACCTACATATTGCACACACTTCCTCCTACTATGTAGCTCGCCTGTTTGCCCTTTCAGTAATGCTTTTAGATGAACTTAAAAGCCCTTAATCTTAGCACAGTTAAAATTAGCAATCTTTCCATTTATACTGTTTCTTTGAGTTTTCTTTGCTTTTATCTCTGTGTCATAAAGATCTTCTCCTATTTTATGTTCTGAAAGCTATATTGTTTCTCCTTTTAGTTTTATTTTTCAGAACACCTGGAATTGATTTTTGTATATGATGGAAATGATGATCCACTTTTATTTCCTCATATAGATAGTCATTATTGCATTTATAGAAGATGCTATTTAGGCATTAAAAATATTCCCGTGGCCCTGTTTTAAAATGTTGCATTTGTCATAAGTCAAGAATCCATGTCTGGGTCTATTCTTAAGCTTTCTATTCTGTTCCATGGATCTATTTGTCCTTGTGCTGGTACACCCTGTTTTAATCACCACGGCTTTATAATAAGTTCTGATGCTTGGTGGAGCAAGTCCTCCCACATCCCTGTTCTTCAGACGTGTCTTGGCTTTCAGCCCTTTGCATTTCCTTATTGCGTTTAGAAATCAACTTGCCAAGTTTTCCCTCAAACAAATCAACAAATAAAATAACTCATTGGGATGTGTTGAGATTCACCAGATGTTTATAATCTTTTTTTAAAATTTTGTTATTTTTGAAAATTTCACATCTGAATACTATGTTTACATAATTTTTACCCCTCCTTTCCCACCCCCAACTCTTCCTGTGTCCCCTCCTTCTCCTTCCCAAATCTTTTTACCTCTTCTTTAATTAAATATGGTATATATGATATGACATAATGTGAGGCTGACATACTCTTCCTCTCAACTGAACACTCTTGTGAAATCAAAATAAGCTTATCAAGATTTGTCCTTCTTTTTCTGGCTCATCATCTTGTTAAAGGTGAGCTCCACTTCTTAATTGTCATAATCAGCTGATCTCTAGCTCCTGGTCCTGCTTCAGGTGAGCCTGTCTTTATATAAGTAAATTTGTCTTTGAATGTGCAGACCATTTTTCATTAAGGGCCCTCAGATTGTTCTTAAAACATTTTGCTTTCCCAAAGCAACTAAAATAAGATCTAATAGAATTATGGTACACGTGAACATATTTTTATATGTAGATAGATATATATACATATTTTATGCATCTATTGATAGCAGCAAGTGCATTAACAATATTACTTATTATCACTGGGGAAAGTATCCATCCACACAAAAGGCAGTCACATGTTTGTTAGAGTTGTAAGAGCCTTCGGGCACCAAATGTCACTTAAGTGAAGAAAATTCTCAAGGTTAGCAAGCAAATGGAGTTTTTCCCCATAGCAGTATGATGCACAGGGTCTAAGTGTGTGTATACATGTATGTATCTCTTCATGTGTATCTGTGTGCTTACAATATACTCAGGTAAACAGGTTGGCTAAATACGTTTTTATAATGGAATTTATTCAGACACTCGGAGCACTAATCTGAATTTTCTTGGACCAAATAGGAAAAGACTAGAACTAATGTTACAAAATTATTTAGTTATGCCCTAAATATGAACCAATGCATCTTTCTATATATACTTCAGGAATGAGAATAAAATGCCCCCCCCAAGGTGTAGCAGCACTAGTGATGAAATCTAAAAAGAGTACCTGCCACAGGTTTTGACAAACAGTACTGTGAAACCTTAACCATGAATGCCCCTCTTATTTTTGATCTTATTACAGTTTTCTCCTGTTTCATTTCCTAAATTTCAGATTGTTCTATGAGCCAGTCACAACACCTTGTGGGCACACCTTTTGCTTGAAATGTCTTGAGAGATGTCTAGATCATAATGCAAAGTGTCCACTGTGCAAAGACGTTCTTTTACAGGTAAACCTCTCTTTCTTCTTTGGTTGCGTTAGCTTATTTTGTATTAATGCAGTGCTCAACTGGATCCTAAGCCACTGTATTGTGCTTGACGAAACTATGCTCCCATCCCCACCACCGTCTGTTTATTTTTGCTGTCTCCTAGACATCCTTTCTCTCTCCACAAAGTCCTTCAGGAAAATGAGGCAACATCTAGCTTTTCAATAATTGTCAGTAATGAAGTTCATTTGTGCTAGAAAGAAGCAAAAACATGAAATAGATTATAAACACAAGTCTTGGTTCATATCCCATTGCGGTACCTCATAAACAATAATCTTGAGTGATTTTTTTTGTTTCCGCTATCCTTGAGCTAGATAGCTCTGCCTTCTGCACACAATGATGTTTGTGCTTCAGAGAGGTTCAGCTGCTAAAGGCCCCTGCCACCGTCCCCTCAAGGAACCCTCTCAGATCTTCAAGGTGCTCTTTTTACAACTGCTGAGGAGCCACTGTTCTTGCCAGCAGACACTTGGCTATTTGTAAAGCTCTGAGAACTTCAGATTCTTTAAAATTAGCCATACAAGCTTCCATCATCAATGGGCTCTATGGAGTTTATTGTGGAGAAAGAAAGGAATCTGTCTTATTTGCCTTCTTCACAGACTTATGGATCTCACCTTAGAACCAGTATTAATGTTTCTTTACTCTTATCATCCTAGAACTGAGGTTGCAGATGCCAGCTTTGCTCTAGAGAATGGCAATGCATGCTGGTAGTCCCAGGATTTGGGAAGCTGAGATAGGAGCATTGTGACTTCAACGTCTACCTGAATCATGAAGGAAGACCTTGTCTCTGAAATAAAAGACACTATCTAGAGGTTCCTATGGGTCAAGAGAAGTATATGTTAAGACTTTCTTAACACTGATATTGACAATGAGGAGATCAAGTGAGCCTATAATTCAGGGTAGCCTTGAGGATGTGTAGTGGGATTGGGAAAGGGTTAAAGTCACAGCTTTCCTTAGATTAACGAGGTGGTATTTGCAACCTGATTGTAAATAAGAATTCCATGGTCCTATTTAAATAAAACATCTATGCTGTGTTAACATGACAAAGTTCAGCTCAACAGAAGGGAAAAAATGTCTACCATGTGTTCAGACTCTAGGGAAAATCACTGTTACCACTTTAGGGTGTCTGCTTCCTGGAGGTTTGTTTTAGCATCCACTTTCCTCCTTACATGGGCTACCTCCTGAGCCACTGCTTTCCCCTAAAGCCTGGGACTGGCCATTGTGGGGTTTTCCCCTGTTACCAAGAAATGGCAATAGCTGATAAGGCATCCAGTAGGAAGATGCTGTGGAGTCTCAGACTCAGAGGCTAGAAGATATCCCATCTATCTCAGTATTCATACAGGGCCATACTTAAACCATTTCACAAAACAACAAATATTCCAGTTGTGTCTATTGCAGAATAGAGACGCCTGGTGAAGAAAAAAAAAATTATCTAAACCCAGCAATTTGGTACTCAGGAGCTCCCTCTGCTGGGTCTGTCTCTGTAGATATTATTTATTTATTTATTTATTTATTATTAGTTGAGAATTTCATATGAGTACTGCATTTACTTCCTTTTCCCCTCCCACTCTCCATCCAATTCTGCCTGTGTCTCCCCCACTCACTGCCAATTTTGGGACCTCTTATTCTTTAGTGTTTCATTTACATATGTACATAAATATGTAATATGACTTCCTGAGTGCATTTAGTGTTGCTAATATGGATATGTTCTTAGGGCTGACCACTTGATACTGGATAACCAATTAGGTGGCTTCTCCCTGGGGAAGACTGGCTTCTCCCTCTCAGCAGTCATTAGTTGCCTGTAGTTCTTCATCTAGGAGCAGGGCTTTATGAGATTTCCTCCATCACATTGACAAGTTTTCTGGGGTAGTGATTTGTTCAGATCTTGTTTAAGGAAGTGTATTGCTGAGATTTTATGGAGAGAGCGTTCCTGTCATAATAGAGAAGAAAGTTACCAGTATCTCAAGGGATACACCCTGATCCTCTGGCTCTTTCAATCTTTCTGCCCCATCTTCTGCAATGTCCTGGGCCTTACAGTAAGTAGGTGGTGGGTTGTAGTTGTAATCAATTGGGGATGAGCACCACACAGTGACTTGTTCTCCGCATTTTGGCCAGTTGTAGCTTTCTATACTGGTGTCTGCTGCTTCTTTGGTGAGGGGTAGAACTACACTTATCTGTGGGTGTAAGGATAAGTATTTAGAATACAGTTAGAAATATAGTATACTGCTTTAGAAAAGTGGTTGTAGTTTGTTTCCTCTGGGTTTAATTGCTTCACCAGCAGGTATTTTAACATTCATTGCTTGGTCCATATTATTAATTACACACTATTTGTAAATATCTGGCTATACATATGATGGGGATGTTTGGGAAGGACAAACTAAACTAGTGACATTTTAGCCTGAGTCTTATTCTGAATTTCAGCGATACCTAGATGGTGTTGATACAGGTATCAAGACAATCGCTTGTATTTGGCTGTCAGCATATGTGTAGTATTTATTTTAACTAAAGTTAAGACATAGAGACTTGGTAATATAGGCATTTGATTGGGGTGGAGGTGAATGGGGGCAGGAAAAGATACATGAATATAGCCTTTCAGTTCCCAGAACCCTTGACCAGAGTCTTTCAGCACTTCCCAGATAAAGCTTGTAAACAGAACAATAAAGAAAGTGAAAATGAAATATGATCCACTTCCCTTTAGTTCAAACCTGAACATGATCTCAAATCCAAAGCTTCAGGCCATCTGTGAGATTTTCAAAGAGTTAATGCAATTATTCTCTTTGTTAAAATAATTTTTCTAATTATAAATGTTCCATTGCATTTTCTTTCTTTCTTTTCTTTTTTTTTTTTTTTTTTTTTTTGGTCTTTGGTTTTTTGAGACAGGGCTTCTCTGTGTAGCCTTGGCTGTCCTGGACTTACTTTGTAGACCAGGCTGGCCTCAAACTCACAGAGACCCACCTGGCTCTGCCTCCCATTGCACATTTTTTTTAAAAGAGAAGCAAAACTCCAACAGCCAAAAGATACATATGTTATGGCTGTTTTATCTTGCAAATTGTGAGTCCAAAGTACAGCACATGAGTGATTTGATTACTCTCTGGGCTATATCACAAGTTCTCTGTGTTCTTCTGTGAGCCATATAATAGCTCATTACTTTGCTTCCCTTCTAGTGCTTGCCATCAAGAAAATACAGAAAAAACGTAATAATGGAAGAACTAATAGCTAAATTCCTGCCAGAAGAACTCAGGGAACGAAGAAGGCTTTATGAAGAGGAAATGGAAGAACTGTCTAAGTATGTGCATGCGTGTTTCTCTTTACCATTTCATGCATACCAGCTCACAAAGCCCGACACATTTCTTACCAGGTCCTTAGTCAATGATATCATGTTAATAGTTTGAAATAACCATGGTGAGCATATTTACACGTGGAAGTCAGCTAGTGCTACAGACGGCCCCCTCCCATTCCTCTCTGAAGCAGTTGTTAAACCTTTGCCAGCATGCTTCTGAAGCAGCTCATCAGCCAAACAACAGAGCCACCGTGATGCAACTCAGCACTGCGTGGTATGGGCAGGAGTGAATTAAGGAGTAGCTTAATTAGGAGACCTCATGGAGCAATTGGAAGATGCCTTCAAGTCCTAAAGCAGGTGATCCGTAGTTAAACAGTGCTGTGAGCCACACCTGGGGTTAAGACTCAGCTTCATCACTGAGTATATGTTGCGGTCCTAGACATGCCAGTTAACCTTTCTGGGACTCATGGTCCTTGGCGGTAACTTGAAGATGACGGCTTATATTAAGGGCTTGTTCTGAAGACCCAAATGAGTTTGTGCACGGCAAGCACTGAAGAAGTGGCAATAGCGCCTATACACGCTGTGTGTATTTCCTTTGCCACACACAGTGTGAGAAGCGAAGGGTCAGGATGAAGAGATAATTGCATCTTCAAAGGATCTGTTTGTTGTACAGTTAGCAGAAGGGGCAGGAAATAATACCTAAATCCTGCCCCACTGACTGCTGCCCTCCTCCCTGCATCCCCCAGAAGAGTCCTCACAGCATTCTGAAGAAGGACTGCTCCCTGGGAGGAAAATCTCTTCTTATATGCCCTCTGGGAAGAGACCATTTTTGGAGCTATGTGTCCTGTTGGTTTGGATATTCTTTTCCCTTTGCATAGTAGTGTTCTCAGGGGCTAGAACTCTTTGTTTCTCATTGACTTTTATGTTGAAACTACTCTGTACACTTTTAGCTTTTTCCCAGTTCTTCACTTAGCCTTCAAGGTATCTCAGCTATCTCTTAAGGCTGTACTAATCAATTCTGGAACACACTGTGGGGCTTTCTGCTTGAAGGCATCTCAGACCTAGCCCCTTTAAAAATGTAGGCAGATGGCCTTACACTTCTTGGCCCACTTAGGCGCAGTGTCCCTGCGCTGGATTTACTAGATGATTCAGAGGACCAGGATCTATGAAGAGCTGGCCCAGTTGGGGATTCCCCAGTGGGCCATGTGCCTGAATTTTCGAGGGTATTTATTGAAAAGCAGATTCTTGTGTCCCAATTCCAGAGTGAATACATAAGTATCTCTGGAGGTGTATTGGCCTAGTCATCTAGATTTAAGGGTCTCCCATTATTCTGATGTCCAGGAGCCTGTGAGCATCACTGGGATACAGTACTCTTGGCAGTCTATTGCTGGCTACCCCTCCTAGCTGGGTCTGCTCTGAATGGTCTGATAGGCTTTGCAAACTTGAGATGCATGTAAGGATTTTGGTAGGAGGATTTCTAATGTCCTTCTGGAAAGCTGGCTGCATTTATGCCATCAGTGCCCTTCTTCATGCCTCAAGCGAAGTGCCTGAATCAGTCCATTTGGGCAGAGAAAGGAAGGGAGGGAAAGGGAAGGAGAGGGAAGAAAGGGCGAAACAGCACAGCTGTCACCACGGTATTATTTTAATAGAGAACTCATCAACAAACTTCAAGTGTGTGCAATGCCAGTTTAGGCTTTCAGCCTCGAGCTTGTCTCTGCACTGGATCATGGAACCTGGCCAACAGCATCAGGTGCATTTTAGTGTTTTTCTATCAGCCATTAAACCATATCGTGACATTTGTCTAACCTTTCTGTGTTCTGCCCCTTTGCTTTGAGATACATCTCATCTTCTCTTCCCGACAGCTTAAACAAGAATGTGCCTATTTTTGTGTGTACCATTGCCTATCCCACTGTTCCTTGTCCCTTGCACATCTTTGAGCCTTGTTACCGCCTGATGATTCGGAGATGTATTGAGACAGGCACGAAACAGTTTGGCATGTGCCTTGGAGACCCTGTCAAAGGGTAAGTAAAGTGACTTAGATAACAGAGATGTCGAGCAGAGAGGGATTTCTCTTTTACTTTGGAGGACTCCTGGAGGTGGAGATCAACAAGTCCATGGGGTTAGCCAGCTCAAACCACCAAAGCACCTGTGAGGGTCACAGTCTCTCCAGTGGCCACTTTACATTATGAAGGGCTTGCTATTTAAACTAATGCTAGAAGCAGTCTTTTGTTCAGCAGGTGGCATGCAATATGAAAGTTGTCTTGTAGGCTAGGGCTGTAGTTCAGCCTTCCTACCAGTCACAACACTTGGCGATCGAGCCTCAGGACTACCTAAACCAGGAGTGGCACTGCCCACCTACAATCCCAACAATGGGGAGGTGGAGGCAAGAGAACATGGACTTTAAGGTCATCTTTGACTACATATGAAGTTCAAGGACAGTCTGGAATACGTGAGAGCCTGTCTCAAAACAAACAAAACCCACCCCCCCCCAAATGTTAATGAGTGTTAGCCCTAGAGTTAAACCAGCCACCATGTTTTCATTTGAGTGCTGGCCTTGGAGCACCTTCGACATTGGGCAAATCATTTAGCTGTTCTATCACCAGTTTCTTTGTCTGTTAAGTGAGCATGATGGTACACCTACCTAGCTGGTCTTGCTTATTGGGAGAACTGATGAGTTACTGATACATACCAAGCACTAAGTACAGTTCCTGTCTAAAAATGTCTATTTGGGATATTGTAACGAGGGCTGTATTGTAAGTATTTTATAAGCAATAGATTTCTCTTTTGAGACAGGGTTTCACATTGTAGCCCAAGTTAGCCTGGGACTCACTGTATAGCCCAAGCTGACCCCAAACTCATAGCAAAACTGCTTCAGCCTCCCCAGTGTTAAGATTATAGGTGTGAGCTACCACATGCAACATTAATCAATAGAAATTTATGCCTATAGTTATCAAGAGTGTGAACTCTACAGCCAATGTGCCAATATGTGATAATAGCCATTGTTTGTACTGAAGACTGAATCCAGAGCCTCACACATGCCTTGACCATATTCCAAGCTTGTTTTATTTTATTTGGATACCAGGTATCACAAACTTACCCAAGTAAGCCTCAAATTTGTGATTCACCTGTTATCAGCCTCTTTTGTAGCTAGGGCTGTAACTGTGTTCTATTATGTCCATGATGTGATATGGTCTTGTTGTGTTCTAACATGGCAAAGAGGAAGTGAGAGAAAGTGACTCCAACCTTCCTCTTAACAATCAATGCACTCTTGCAGTGATTAATCCACTCATGTGGGCAGAGCCCTCGTGGTCTGATCACTACTTAAAGGTCCTGTCTCCTAACAGTGTTAAAATGGCAATTAAATTTCAGCACAAGCTTTGAGGAGGACAAATATTTAAACCATAGCACTAGCACATAGTATGTGCTCAACAAATAGTAGCAGATCCTTTTTTTCACAGATGCTGCCTGTTGTACAGCTGCAGTCTTAGACCTTGGCACAGAAATCCTCTAGGAAACAGTGCAAGGTGTTAGCAGTGGGTGGGGTCCAGGCCAAGAACAATAGAACTTATTAACAATCTACTCTCTTGACTTGACTCTCAATGAACAGGTTTGCAGAATATGGGTGCATCTTAGAGATCAGAAATGTCCAATTCTTTGCTGATGGCCGATCGGTGGTTGACAGTGTAGGCAAGAGGCGCTTCAAGGTGCTCCATCAGGGTCAGCGGGATGGCTACAACACAGCTGATATTGAATACATCGAAGATCAAAAGGTGAGGGTGGCCAGTGCCAAGTAACCTAAAAGCCAAATTATCACTATAGCTTGGTATAAAAAAAATGATTGCAAAGAGTGTCTCAGAATTGACTTGGTGTCTTGGGATTTCTCATCAAATTGCCACTAGATGAATGCTGCTGTTCTGTTGCCAGATTACACCCATAATCTTCTCTTTTCTGCTCCCTCTCTCTGCTTAGCTGTTGAATTGTAGTTATGTTTAATGCTTATCCAGACTAATCCCTGGGCCCATTCAGCCTCAGTCATGTCTCTGCTATGGACACCAAGTTCTAAATTTAGAATATGGTCTACACATAAGTGTTTTAACTATGGATTGATTTATATTTTCCAACTCATTTCTTTTGAGATTATTGTATAATTAAATATAAATTTGCATTTAAAAAATTTCAACCTGACCAATAGCACTATTCTTCAATCAAAGTTATTCACCATCCCTGAAAGCAAAAATGGTCACATGTCCAACTAATCCTTGATTTTTTGAGCTAACAGGTAGATGAAGAGGCCAATAGTCCTATGTTCAATTATGGGATTTATGTAGTAGATTAGTATATGATTAATGGATAGATGCATTTGACTTTGAAGACATACTAAGACACAGATATATTTATATCCAACTTCCCAATAAGTAAGAAAGAAACAGATGTCAAAATGAAAGGGGCAGAGCAGAGGTATAACATAAATCAGTACAATGTACTTTATTCATATGCCTTCACCTGGGCCAGCTCAAGCTTCTGGCTATCTCTCTGCTTGCTGTTTTAGGCATTTTTCTCAGTTAAACTTTTTGTCTTTCTGCTGTCTCTGCCATATTGGTACACCGCCCAGCATCTGGATGCTGGGTGGTCCATATTTTACACAGGAGGAACCCATATGGGTGAATGAAAGGCAATTCAGAGTCTCAAAAGATAGTCAGGTGTCAAACACAACTCTGAGATGCATGGAGAGGGGAGAGGTTGCTTCACTTTCATGCTGATATTTTCAGGTTCAGGGAGAAGATTGTGCTGAACTCATGGGATTACATAACTGTGTGTATGAACAAGCATCATCATGGTTTCATTCACTCAAAACATCTCTGAAGAATCGGATACTAAATCATTTTGGTCCCATGCCACAGAAGGATGAAGATCCCCAGGTATATAAGAATATCTCTTTATAGCAGGTTATCCAACCAGGTGGGAGTTTCCAGGGTTTGTGATTAGGCGAGCGTGTAGTTAGTTGTCATCCAGCAAGTCAAGTGCAGAGAAGAGGGCAGATTCAATACAGTATCTTGTATGTGAGCACCATGGATGGGTAAGACCCAAAGTCAGAATTTCAGGTAAAGTCAATAGTAGGAACTCAGAACTAAGACAAATATTGAGAAATTAGGAAAGGAATACAGGTACCACCAACAGAATCTTCAATGTCCAGAGCCACACTGTGGTAATGTTGAGGTGAAGGGATCCATGTGAAGGCCAGGAAGTAAGAGAGATGATACCAAAGGCTGCTACTTCCAGCCAGCTTCATGCCTGCTTCTTCGCTGCTGTGGGGGCTTGGAGGTAGGGCCACTTAGCCTATAAGAAAACAACTGCAGAAACCTTCATATCCAGCCCATCTATGCTTAGCTCTGCAAGTCTGAACCCTCGCCATTAGTCCTAGCTTAAGCAAGTCCTAAGAAAACTGGTCCCCAAGACATAGTTTATTAGGTTCTCCTGGATTGCTCTTCTTCCTTGAGAATCAGATCTCTGTGAGCTCAAGCTGTAGATCCAAAGCCCACTAGGAAAGCAGAGAGAGTTTGGTTTCACCACACCTCGTCTGCCTGGCTTCAATCAGGCAATGTCTGCGGGGAGTTCCAGTTTGAAGATTAGATGGCCTAAGCAGATATATTCTCTTAATGCTACCTTTTTTCCATATTCTAATCTGGCTCTCCCACAGAATCATTCCTGTAACTTCTTTGATTTCCCTTTTAGTGTACGCTTCCTGATTCTATCACAATAGAAAAAAATATATATATATATATATACACACATATTCTGATTGCACACCTCTGCCCTTTCTGCTAAGACTGTGCTGCCTACTTTTCTAACAGTGTGACCTTGGGTAAATCCCTTCCCCTCTCTCAGTTTTTCCCTAAAACCAGAGAGGAGCATTAAGAGTCTCTAAAGTTCCTCCTCCTCTTACATTCTGAGGCTCCAAAATGCCATTCTGTTTCCTAATGAGCTAAGTGTTTCACTTCCTTCGGACCACAGAGTGGCTCTTTTCCCTCCCTCTGTACAAAGGCATCACTCAGTTCTAAAGCGAGCAAGGCCAGCAAGCGCTTCCTGATGACCCAGCTCTTGGCTATGGTGATTCAAGAAGACAGCATAACTCTGAACAAGGTCATGTTCAAGCTTACTGTTCCCCACCACCTGCAGGGGAACATTCTCTCCCTGTCAGGCAAAAGATAGAGATCAACAATGCTCACCATATCTTCCACAGGAGAAAACACAGATGAGATGCCTCAGTGTGATTCATAAGGCCTTAATGACATAGCAAGCCCACATCATTTCCTTTCTTATTAGTTTTGTCATCATGTCGCCTTAGTGGTGGTGGCAGCAGCAGCAAAAACTCATCCAGTTTGCCAAATGTAATCCTGCAGCCCCAAGCAGTTCCACGAATAAGAATGATGTGCCTTAGGGAGAGGTTTCTTAGAAACAGCTACAGTACTAACATCAGCTTAATTATCTATTGGTGATCCTAGGAAAGTTCAGAGCATCAACCTGGTAGCATCCAAATGAAGCAAGTTAGAGGCACAGAGAAGCCAAGAGGTCAGGGACATTCAGGGAGAAACACATGAAACCATTCGAAGTCAAATACTCTCATTCAGAGGGAGTTAGAGCAGCGTATGCTTCTGTACAAGCTGAAAACTGACTTGTTTTGAACGTTGTGGGAAGAAAACTCATTTGAGGTTTAGTAATAAATGTGTAAAATGTTTGTTCAGGAAGCTGATGACAAAGAGAATTTGGGTGCAGGATTGATAAGGAATGGGAAAACCGAAGGATTGACATGAATGTGTTTTCTGATTGCAATGTTTGGTTGCTGTTCTTTGAGACTGGGAAAGCATAGCTCTTGGCTTAAGGGAGAAGAGAACTATGGCTCTATTAGTGACATGGTATATTAAACTACAGCCTTCTACCAAATTAAGAAAATGATGGGAGTTAAAAGACATGCCAAGGCCAAAGAATCGCAGGATTAAAGGCTTCAATTTTAAATGGATCAGTCCAAAGGACCTAAGCAGACCCTTCGAAATGGAAGAGACAAAATGGGTATTCCAGCTCATAAAATCACACTGCCTAGGGAGCATAGGACATGTGTTAAAATGTTGATTTGCTTGGTTCAACAGGTAGTAAAGATGAGTGTAGCTCAAATGAGAGAGAAGACCTCAGTCCTGGAGGGCTTAGGCAGTTAATTCTATTCCAAGGGAGCATTCAGGAACCCAGGCACTTCCATTACTAAGCTCTGCCATCTTTAGAGGGTTACTTTTTCTTGACTGAAGAAGACTGATCATTATCATGTCTTCAGTTGTGTTAGACAAATGGGGAGGAGCTGAAGAGATGGCTCAGAGGTTAAGTCACTGGCTGCTCTTCCAGGGGACCCAGGCTCAATTCCCAGCACTTGCATGGTGGCATACAACCAGCAGTTCAAGAGAATATGACACCCTCTTCTGACCTCTGTGGCACAGACATACATGCAGACAAAACAATATACACATAAAAAATAAAAATTGTTAAAGAAATAAATAAAAGAAATGGGGAGAAAAAGGAAGACAGAGGCTTCTTTCTGTTTCCCCATAACATGACCCAGGACTTACACATATCACTTTTCGTTATAGCTCTCTAGCCAAAATTTTATCTTTTGGCCTTACCTAGCTGCAAGGGAGCCTAAGGAATGACAGCGTACCTCACTATGTGGCTGTATGCTCAGCTGAAATAAAAGAGGAAAATATGTATGGAGGCGCTCAGCTGTCTCTGCCATATACAAACACAGTTCCATGTGGGATGTTTACTTTATGCATGTGGACATCTGTACCTGGACTGCACAGGAATAGGATCAATGAACTGTGTTTCTCTGTTTCAGGTTAATCCAAATGGTCCAGCTTGGTGCTGGTGGACATTAGCGGTTCTTCCCCTGGAAAGCAGAGCTCAGCTTCCCTTCCTAGCAATGAGGTCCTTGAAGGATAGACTGAACGGTATTCGTCGAATTCTGGCCTTTATAACCAGAAACCAAAATTAATGGGAGTGGATTGCAGAAGAGGAGTTTCCGCCCTCCCCACTGCCGGGGGAAATGTTCTTGTAAATACATCTAATTGCAATAACACCTTAACAGAAGAGAGTACCCTAGAGAGATGTTACTCTGCTTTTTGACCACACAGAAATTGAGTAGAAAGGATATGACCTGTTTGACTTTCTGTCTTTAGATGCTTCTTGATACACTGTGCTACCACACAAACCACAGAGGTGGAAGGGCCCCCCAAAAAGAGGATGTTTAGCAATGGTTTTTCTGAGCGTTGAAAGTGACGGTGTGGTTGAAATGTGAAGCAGAGATACTAATGTCACTGCATTTGTTCACTGACTTGAGGTCTCATTTCAAATGGTTCAGGTTTTATAGAACATTGTGTAAAATAATGTTCATACTTATTTCTGTTTTAATAATTTATTTTTTGCACTACTGTATCCTTTTTCTATATGTATGTTTGTAACTATTTAAGTGTACATTACTGAAAAGTCCATTGCTTTATTTATTGATGTGGTTGACTGTGTGTGTAGGGGGAATAATAGTACTAAACATGTGCAATGTTCTTTCTTTACTCAGTTTTTGCTGAATTAATCCCAGTTCTTGGGCTACTTTTATATAGTTTGTGTTGATCCTAGTGGACTAAGTTTAAAAGAACTTCAGAAGGATTCTAAGGCAATTTATCTTCACAGATTCCACTTTTTTGGTCTGAATTAAGCAATAGAAAATATTTAATTGATTTGGCATCGATTATGACATCTGCCAGAGTAAAGTAAAAGAGTTCATTTTTTTGTGTCTAATGCAGAATAAGGTTGAAAGAGGGATTCAAGAACAGAGAGAAGAATTAGAAGTATCTTGTGTTACAATCTATTATAGGTATTTGTTTCAGGTAATCTGACTAGAGGTGTGTTAATTTCTCCTCAGTACAGTTAGGGATAAGATGAGTATTTACCTGCTTTTCCAGGGAGAATGGCTTTCAGTTTGGCCCGCCTATCCCACATCTTCTCAGAGTTCTGAGGATCAAAACCTATACCCACATGTGCTGAAATGCTCAAGACTAATCCTTTTTTAAGGTGTAAAGAAGTCAGATAGGTTAGAAATTCTTTTAAATCTCTATAAAAGATCCAGAAGATGAATCCATGACCTTATGTAAACACTGCCTTCCCTCGTGGGAACCATGGGCCAAAGATTTCGATTCAGGGGAGAAAAGACAGGAAAGAGGTAGGAATGCCATTTTTGAGGTTGCTTAGTGCTAGTTTGAGTCCTTTGGTGTCAGAAGAGCCTGGAAAAATAGAGTGTGGGAGTGTTATAATGGCAAAGGAGAAAATGAGAGTCAGGAAAGGTGAATTGTCACATTTTGTTTCTTATGCAAACCACTCCCTGGTGATGTTTAGGCAGCTTCAGTGTCATTTGGTGTTATTCATATTTAGCCCTTCCACTCTGTTAACAGGAGAGAGAGAGAGAGAGAGAGAGAGAGAGAGAGAGAGAGAGAGAGAGAGAGAGAGAGGAAGAGGAGGATAGAAGAGAGTGTGTGTGAAAGAGATGATCTCTAAATACTATAAAGAAACTCATGTAAGCAGAAAGCAAATGATCATCTGCACTTCTGCACTTGCTTAATGGAATTGTGTGGGCTGATGAAGAAGGCAGGTGTATGGAATGGAAATACAGGAATGTTTTTGACACTTGATACTACCCAAGTTAGGTCTAGAGGGCCCAGAGAGCGGAAAACTAAGAGTAGGCTGTTCCCTGCCACCTGACATCCAACCATATGATCTTGGCAGTCATAGTAGTATGGTGGCTTCTCAATCTATAGTGCAAACACAGCAAATATCAAAAGCTTCTTCGCTTACTACATGTTACTTTGACAAGTAATTTAGCTTCCCTTGAGCCCCAGTTTTCTTATACATGAAATGGGACTGGTGCTTGCATTAGCAGCACATAAACTAAAATTGGAATGAGAAGATTAGCATGACCCCTTCGCAAGGATGGCATGCAAATTTTGATAGTGTTCTCTATATTTTATTAAAAGATGAAATGGTGGTGCTAATAATAGCATATAGGCTCGTTAGGAATACTAAATGGGGCATGTCGGAAATTACTTAACATAGTGCCTTGATGATGGGAGATACTTGATAAACTATAACTATTATCAGCCATGTTGCAAAATATCATCAATGGTCTACAGTTGCACGAAGCACTGTCTTTACTTGCAATACTCATTTGCAGCCTTTGGGAAAATCCAAACCACTGAATCTTGGACCACAACTTGATAGTTTGCAAGTAACTGCTATTGGGGTTAATACTGGGAAAGTAGGGCTGGGGACACAGCTCAGTTGTTAGTGTTTGCCCTACATGCATAAGGCACTGGGTTCTCCCTCCAGTACTATAAAAATAAAAGAATTGTAAAGGAAATGAAAAAACTGGAGCGCAAATAAGTGTTAGAGGTAGGGCCTAATTTCCATGCCAAGAAAATAGTCCCCCTTTTACAAAGGGCTAAAAAATAGTGTTATAGTGGTGACATCTAGAATTCCTGATAGAAGGGAAACTGTGAGCTCTGACTCCATAAGAATAATCCATCCATCCTTCCCTGTTCTTCAAAACGGTGTTGGGACTCTCAACTAGATCAGAATAATTAGGTTTCACCATCTATGCTTTTTTTGTACATAGCTTGTGGTATTTCTTTATGCTGCCCCCAAATAACAGGTTCTAAAATGATGTGTTGAGAACATATCATGTACCAGGTACTAAACTGAGTGGTCTTATTCACCTGAGCACACGGAATAATCTTTTAGACAGCATTGTTAACCCCATATATAGATAAGAAAACAGAGGCTCAGCAATTTTAAAGGCTAGGCCTATGTAACCTGTTCATCCACTAAGTGGCCAAGCTTGACGCTGTACTTATCACATAGCAGGTCTTTTGACACTGTGAACAGTTCGTGTTATGTATGTCTTATTCAATAAGCAGGTCAGTCAAATCAGAGAACACCCTAAGAACTCAAAATGAGATGCCCCAGGCAAAGTAAATTGAAGCTGCCCGAACACATCTCTTGTTAATCTAAGGGAGAGGGAGTGTTTGGCTTCTTAAAGAGGGTACCCACTTGGAGCACATGGAAAACTTGGCTGGGCTAAATAAGCACTTTTCTCTGAGCAGCCTGGATCCATGTTGCATTGATCTAACCTAACATGCCAGCTCATGTCGCATTAAGGGCAGGAAGTGGCGTAGTAGGCTTTGGCTTTCTTTGGGCTGTACGTGAGTAGGATAATCCATTGAACTTGACCATTGTAAACATTTGCAGATGGGTTCTGCTTCTAAGTGCAGTCATGAGGAGTACAGGTACAAAAGCTAAATCTTAGCCAGCAGGACAAGATTCCCCCCTGTAGACAGTGCCAGTTTCTTGGGTTAGTCTTATTTTCTATGTGGCTTCATGACTGACGCAGCCCTTTCCTTGTAGAGTATTCTCTCTGTGTCTCTCTGTCTCTGTCTCTGTCTCTGTGTCTGTCTCTGTCTCTCTCTCTCTCTCTCTCTCTGTGTGTATGTATGTATGTATGTATGTATATGTGTGTGTATGCACACACACACATACACTAGGTAGCAAGCAGACCTTATGCCTTTCTGCTTTGTACCGTACTACTGCTGCTAGCTAAAAACCAGCAAAATGTAGAAAGTGAGAAATTAAGAAACTACTTTTTAGTGGATAGTTTGAAGAAAAGGATGTTTGCTCCTCACTTAGGGGAGCAGAGAACTATTCCAATAGCTTGCCTTTTCTGAAGGCCAACTGCTTCGATTAGAGTGTGGCCTCAGTAGCAGGGTAGAGTTAATGATGGCACATGTGGTGCTGCCATCTCTGCCTATGGAGCTGACCTGGGTTTGGATAATCCCCTGTGACAAGCCACAGAAGCCTCAGAACTGCCATGGCTGAGTCACTGCGCCCAGAGGTCTCTTACTGTCAACAGGTTGTGTCCTGTTGATAGACTGCAACCCCCTGGGGCCTGCATTCCCTGTGCCAACTACATTTCCAGCATGTGAATTTTAGCCATAGACCCATTCCTTGAGTTCTCACCTTGTTGACTGTGTATCTGTTTTTATTCATCGAGGTAGAAATGGGCAGGCTGTAAGTCCATTTTGGAGTCTAAGGAATGAGGTTTTAATTCTGGATGGAAGACAGCTCTGAAAAGCAAACAGGGCATAGGCTTGGCTTTGTGGTGTTTCTAATGTACAGAGGGCAGGAAGGGAAAGGAGCCATGCACAATGTACACAGTCAATTCCTTTTAGAATGACAGATCCCACTCACTCCACTACTTATAATCCGGATTATGCACATCCAGAGGCAAAATGAAGAACTTTTCACTTAGAAGTGGGTGTTTCTAAACATGTTAATTACTCTCCAGCGAGAAGTGGAACCTGGAACCACTGTTCTGGGTGTGTTACCTTAAAGCTTTTGCTTCATGACTTTGTAGCACTTAAAAACTGTCCGCAGCCACAAATGTGATTAACAGAAGTTTACAAAGCAACACTGTACCTTATGCATTATCTTAAAAGTCTGTGGACAACCATCTCTTGTTCAAGCAATGATGACAACCAGTGAGATAAAAAGACAGCCAATAGTTCAGCGTGGCGCCTTTGCCTGATGTTAGATACACTAGTTCCTAACTGTATACAGTTCTTTGTGATGCCAGGATTAAAACATCAGGCAAGCCACTTAAACAGTGGCCAGTGTGTACGTGTGTTTGGTTTCCATTTGTTTGTTAAGCAGCCATTTTACTTTTGCACAGTCACGAGTTGAAGGGGAATTAAGATAACGCTCCCTCCCCCCACCAATGCTATTCAACTACCTCTATATGCCTGATTTCTTTTAAGGGGTTCCCTTGTTCTAAATCTGTACAAAATAGTTTCAGCTCATCTATGTTGTAATCGCAATGTGATAGAGACAGTCTCTGTGAAAATTGTTCATTAAACAAAACTTTCCTGTTGTCTCTGGATCTACTAAAGTGTATTCTATCTTAGAAAAATGTATTAATCGATTGGGATGAGCCTGGTGATATAAACTATAGTCCTGGCTACATAGGAGGCTGAAGCAGGGGGATTGGAAGTCTAAGGGCTGTGTCAGTTACAGAATGAGTTTAAGGCCAACCTGGACAATACAGTGAGATCTTCTTTAAAACACACACACACACACACACACACACACACACACACACAAACACGCGCGCGCGCACATGCACTCATACGCAAAGGGGAGATATAGTTCAGGGAGAGCACTTGCCTAACATACACAAGTCCCTGGCTTCCATTCTCCCTATCACAGAAAGGTCAAAAAGAAAATTAATCAACAAACTGGTTTCAATAGCACTGGAAAGGAAGCTGTGGTAGCACACATCCTGTTCTCCCATTGGCTCTAACATATTTTGATGACAAGAACCTTTAAAGAACTGGGAACAAGGCTCAGTGGTAGAGCACTTTCTCAGCAAGTGTTCAAATTCAATCTACAGCACTCCAGAGATTAAGAAATAAGTCAATACAAATAAAAGCAAGACTTTATGGAACCAGGTCTGCATCGCAGCAGCAAACACTTTCATATATGACAATGAGGCAGGTGTGAATGGGTTAATGTGATTATATGTTCTGAAACACTGGCTATAAATTGAGTGTTTAAAACAACAACAACAAAACACTGAAAAGGTTTGCTTGTATTTAATGACTTATTTTTGAATCACCTTTCTTTTTTTCTAGCTATCCCACTTCTGCCTTTGTTGGGGGTTTTCTTTTTGTTTTTGTTTTTTTGAGCATTTAAAAATTCTTTGATAAATCCATAGATGAATCCAACATATTTTGATCATATCCATCACCCACACCCTATGTCTCCTCCAACTCTTCCTGGACCTCCCCTGGCATGTTTCCCTTCTAACTCCAAACCTCACTTCCTTTTTTTCTCTAACCCACTGAGTACAATTCATGCTGCCTGTATGTGTATAAGTGTGGGGCCATCCACTGAGTCATGGGGAATCTACTAGTGCCACACATCAAAAAAAAAAAAAAAAAAAAAAAAGGTTCTCTTTCCTCCAACAGTCAGCAGCCCCTCAGCTAAGAATTTAAACAGTTTTCAATAATCTGCCTCTAATTTCTTTGTAAATGAAACAACATTACTGTATTGTGTTTGATTTGAGCAGATAACCCTACCTGCTGTTTTGATTTTTTTGTTATTTTGTCATCTCATGTCTAATATTTTTATGAACTTTTTAATCTTTTTTATTTAATTTTTAAAATTTTTTCATTGGGTGGTTCATCAAGAATAGCTTAAAGTGGGTTGAGGAGGTGACTGAAGTGGTAAAGGCACTTGCTGCCAAGCTTGATGACCTAAATTCAATCCCTGGAATCTTTACATAAGCACACACACACACACACACACACACACACACACACACACACACACGATATAAACAAAACATTTTTATAGAATATCTTAAAAGTGAAATCCAAATCTTACGGTGCTGAGGATAGAACCTAGGGTCTCACAAGTACCAAAACAAGTACACTACCATCCTCAGCCAGCACAAACTGCATGAGAGGAAAAGTGATAAAACTCACTAGGCCTGGGCCCAGAGGTCCCGCTCAAACTAAGGCACCAGCCAAGGACAATACAGGAGGTAAACTTTAAACCCCTTCCCAGATCTAGCCAATGGTCAGAATATTCTCCACAGTTGAGTGGAGAGTGTGGTATGACTTTCTCACGTACTCTGGTGCCTCACATTTGACCATGTCCCCTGGAGGGGGAGACCTGGTGGCACTCAGAGGAAGGACAGCTGGTAGCCAAGAAGAGACTTGATACCCTATGAGAATATTCAGGGGGAGGTAATCCCCCTCAGGAACAGTCATAGGGGAGGGGAATAATGGGAAAATGGGGCGGGAGGAATGGGAGGATACAAGGGATGGGATAAACATTGAGATGTAACAAGAATAAAAAAATAAATAAATAAAATAAAATAAAATAAAAAACTCACTAGGCCTGCTGGGTGTGGTGGCACATGTCTTTAATCCCAGCACTCCAGAGGCAGAGGCAGGTGGATTGCTGTGAGTTTGAGGCCAGCCTGGTCTACACAGTGAGTTTTAGAACAGCCAAGGGCCAAGCCTACGCAGAGAAACCCTGTCTCAAAAAACCAACAAAACACAAACAAACAAACAAAAAACCTCAGTGGGCCAATGTTTGGTATTAACCAGACTGGACCTTATAGTAAGGGAGCTTCAGCAACATGTTTCATCTCTGTGGTGCTGACTTTTGTGCTGTGCAATTAATGTCATTTATGCAAGTTCTATTTTACCATTGCAAATAGGCACAAGACTGAAACAATCAAAAAGTGAACTGAGGCTAGGGATGTAGCTCAGTCGGTAGAGAGAGTGCTTGCCTAGCATGCATGAAGCCCTGGGTTTGGTCATCAAAATTATATACATTTGGCATGGTGCTGCCCTACTTGTAATTCTAGCATCTGGAACGTGGTGGTAGCAGGAGGATCAGAAGTTCAAAGTCATTCCCATTACATAACTAATTCAAGACCAGCCTAGAATTCATGAGACTTTTTAAAAGAAAAAAACAGGAGGGAAGGGAAAAAAATGCAGAAGGGAAGAAAGAAAGAAAACCTTAACTGAAGGACTGGGATGTAGTTCAGCGATGGATTAGCTGCCTGGCATATGCAAGGCCTGGGTTCATTTCCCAGTAAAGAGAAAATAACATAATCCAGGTGCAGCTACACACACCTGTAATTCCCAATAGAGAGACCCAGAAAGGATGATTTTGAGTTCAAGGCCAGTTTGGACAATATAATGAGAACCCCCTCAAAACAACAACAACAACAACAAAATAGTAGAGAATAGCATAAAACAAAAGGCCAAGCATGTTGGCACACACCTATAAATAACATCAGTTGCTCAGGAGCCCTGATGCATAGGGATCATGAGTTCAGGGTTAGCCTGGGTAACATGATCCCCTCTTAAAAACAATAAAATAAAATGATGAGAAACCTCTATTTACTTGGCCCTGACCTGGCTTGTTCTAACAAGATCTATGGAGTAATGGGAGAAAACTCAGAATTCTTGGCCAATTAAGGCCCAGAGGGGATGGCTGTCTGTGTTTAATTGTGCCATTCTGTGTCCAAGCTGACAGTCTCTGATCCACAGGAGACACGGTCCACTTAAGCCAAAGGCACAAGCTCCCTTTCCTTTCCAAGCCAATGCTTCCAACACAGAATGGCTGCATAGCTTTCTCCCTAGAGAACTGGATTGGGCCATTTTTTAAAGAAAGCCAGTCCTATTTGTAGTTGTTCCAGAAGCCTTGAGTAAACAAACCCGAAGCTGTCAGTTTCTGCTTCCTCTCCTCTGGGATACTTTCTGGCTCCTTTGAGTTTTCCAGGGACAAATATGGTTCCCTAGAAAGTTCTCCCAGTGGCAAGATGAAGGTCTAGGAAAAGCAGAGAAGTGCCTTAAGTCCACAGGCTCCCTGAAGCCAAAGCCTTACCTTCTTATGCTTTGATTTCTTCACACCCAGGAAGGGTTGAGGTAGGGAGAGAGGGAAGGGGGCTTGTTGGTGGTCATCTCAATGTGTAGATGTGCCCTAGTCCAGAAGCTTCGCTGTCTACAAACTGCTTTCTACCACTCTCCAGATTTTTGCTTACCAAGTTCCCCATCCCAATCTGTATTCACATTGATTGACCACCTTGGTTTCCTTTCCACTTATACACATTTATGTACTAGTAAATTTCATTGATGCATTGAAAAGGACTGGAAAAGAACACCCTTCCTCACATGGGTTGACGTGTAGCCCCGCCCCACCCCACCCGAGCTGTACTTCACTGCACATACTATCTACCTTCTCAGAAGTATCAACAATGTCTAAATGTTTAAAGTGTAGCGTAATTAAGCCCTCAAAATAGCCTATTTGCTCTAAATTCAATGATTCTATAAATATCTGGTTTCTTTTGAATGCTAGGGGATTAGTATAGCTCTATTCAATAACCACAGGAGGAGGGAGGATCACTGCCCCTTTGGGCCACTGGGATGTCTGCTGACACGTTGAGCATGTGACACAGGACAGACATAAAAGATCTAGATTTAATGGTTACTATTTGTGTATGTATGCACATACTTATATGATATAAGATAAGAAGTCTATTAGGAGGGAAGAAGAGGTTTAAAAGGGAGAGTGAACAAGAGAGTGTAATGGTAGATGTGCTGGCTAGTTTTATGTCCATTTGACACAAGCTAGAGTCATCAGAAAGGAGATAGCCTCAACTGAGAAATTGCCTCCATAAGATCAGGCTATAGGCAAGTTTGTAGGGCATTTTCTTAATTAGTGGGTGATACAGGGGGGCCGAGCCCACTGTGGATGGGGCAACCACTGGGTTCTACAAGAAAGCAGGCTGAGCAAGCTATGAGAAGCAATCCAGTAAACAATACTCCTCCGTGATTAGATTCTCTCTCTCTCTCTCTCTCTCTCTCTCTCTCTCTCTCTCTCTCTCTCTCTCTCCTCTCTCTCTCTCTCTCTCCTCTCTCTCTCTCTCTCTCTCTCTCTCTCTCTCTCTCTCTCTCTCTCTCTCTCTCTCTCTCTCTCTCTCTCTCGCATTTACTGTCTGGGGCCCGCCATCATAGGACTCTGTTGCTCCCCTTGCTTCTTCAGCATTACCCTGCTTTGCCTCTGTTCTCAGCTCCCTCTCCCACACGTAATCCCTGAGTGTTACATACCCATTCACTCTCTGACCGTCCCTACTGATGGCTCCCTCCATCTCCCTTGGATGGGCCTTGTTTTCTAGTCTTAAAGGATTTTACGATGTTGCATGTGCTTCTCCAACCTGATCCTCAAAGATTTCTGCTCCATAAAAGCACTCCAAATAGAAGGTGCTCTAAAACCCCTCCTACAACTATGGAAGCCATGTTAATATGGGTGTTACAGATCTGGTTGGGATGCCTTGTCTCCTCCAGGGGCTTTCTTCTTCAGAATTAGAGTTATATCTCCTTCCTGCTCTCCCATTACTTGACTATAAGCTGAAGAGGAGAATGCTCTATTTGGCTGGTAAAAGAATGAATATGGAGGTGTATTTTATAGGCATCTAAGCAAAAAGGAGGCCACTTCTGCCAATGGCCATCTATCGGGGGAAATTAACAACAACAACAACAACAAAAAGTTTTTGGAACTTTACAAGGTAGGAACACTCCTCAGTGTCTTAGAAAATTATTGAAAGTGCATTTCTGATCATTAAAACATGGCACCGATATGTAACTTGGCCTTTCTAGATCAACAGTGGTACATATCCACTGTGAAATTCTCAAAGGAAATGGAGTGGCTACGCTTTCTGGATCATTTCACCCAAAGCTTATCTTGAGGAAAGTAATAGTCACCTGATGTTTAGGTCCTGAGTTATCACTTGTGTGGGAGTTAACTGCCATTTGATGAATCAGTTTGAAGTCCAGAAGCTTATCTAAAAGGCTGCCACATCTAGAGGTTTAAGAACTCTAGATATTTTAATCTGGTTAAAAACAGCCACAAAGTATTTTGGGTAAGATGTAGCTGGTGATGGGGAAGTTTATAGGAGGGTAGATGGCCTGGTTTGCCTTCTGCAGATATGGAAATAATGAAGTCGTGAGCCATTTCAAATGAGTGGTACCCAAGGAATGGCAGCAATCTCAGGGAACTAAACATAGGTCCTTATTAAAGGGTGAATTGCATCACCATCTTCAAATTCAGTGTTGAAGTCATTAACCTGTAGTATGTTAGAATGTGACTGTATTTGTGGATAAATCCTCAGACAAGGTTACAGTAAAAGAAAGCCATTCCAGTGGGTCTTAATTCAATCCAATCCAATTGCTGCCCCTATGTGAAGACAGAGTACACAGCAAACAAGGGGGGGGGACAGAGGGGGCGGCAGGGGAGGGAGAGGGAAAGGGAGAAGGAACGACCTTAGGAGGAACTGAAACCTGCTGACACCTTGATCTTGGACTTCTAACTTCCAAAACTGTGGGAAAATAAATGTTTGTTGTTAAGTTCAGTCTGTGGCATTTTGTTATGAAAAGGCTAACATACCAATATCCTTCTCTAAATATAAAGGAAATACTTCCTTCCAGAATTTGGGGAAGTCCCTACAGAGGTGTGATTGTGGAAGGCAAAACCTCCCTAGCAACAGAAGCAGCAGAGAGGTCAAAATGAAGTTTCTGGTTCAATGCTAAGAATAGTAGTGTGGCAGGCTCCCTGGGTAAAGCCCAGCGAAGGATGGTGCAGTAGCATCATGAATGGACTAGATTTGATATGTTTCTACCTTTCTGGCTAAAGGATACAGGAAAAAAACTTACTGGAGGAAGGATTTATTTTTGCCCATGGTCACAGAGATGTCAGCCCATCAGGCTGGAGAAGGCATGGCCAAGCACTTCAGTTTGTATCATGGTGAGTCAGAAGGCTAATACATAGGAATGCCTTTTCCCATAGTTCCCAGCCCATAGGACAATGCCATCCATATTTCATGGTGCACTAACACCCCTCACTCAATTCTCTCTAGAAATCTCTTTAGAAGCATACCTATCAGTCCCTCGGTCTCCCAGGTGATTCTGAATCGAGACAAGCTGACAATGAAGACAGCGAACACACGCTGCCTTTGCAGTGGCTTGGACATTTTTCTTGCATGAACTTAATCTTGGTTCTCCAGCTCCTCTAGGGACTCTGAGCTACCAAGAATCTTTAAATGGATTCCTTTTCATCCTAAATCCATTAGTGACAGGGTCCAGTCCTGACTGCTTTACTGTAGGTCTACATCTTGGGAGTGACTGCATTAGAAATACAAGTCAGGGCATTCTGTGTAGGATGGGTGATCACCTCGGGGCTCCCAAGACTTGGGTTACTTTGAGCAGTACTATACACATCAAATATGCTGGTGGAGGTGACAGTTAAATCAGGGTGACATATCTTGTTAAAGTTCTTACTTCCTACCTTCCTTTGTTCCTTTTTTTTCCCCTTCTTCTTGGCTAATGTTTTGGCTAGACCACGTGGCATATTGGGATCCCTCCTTCGTGTGAGCTCTGTTGGGAATGAAAGCTGTTTAAAGTGGCCCTCAGAGGAAGGATAGCAGGCTACCAAGAAGAAACTCGATACCCTATGAGCATATACAGGGGGAGGAGGTTTCCCCCAGTTACAGTCATAGGGGAGGGGAGTGGGGGGTAAGTGAGAGGGGGGGAGGAATGGGAAGATATAAGGGATGGGATAACAATTGAGATGTAATATGAATGAATTAATAAAAATGATATTTTAAAAAATGAGATTCTCTTGATTCACCTTAGCCTGTCCTGCATTTAGCCATAAGAACTAAAGGATAATAATAACTTCACACTACTTTTTTTGTAAACTGTGATTCTCCATTACTTGGAATGAAAGGCTAGCTTGGGACACAGTGAAAGCTCTGGAATGTACAGGAAGAAAACCAAGAGTAGCAAAGGGGCACGTGGTTATCAGTGAGAAATTGTTGAAGAGGGAGACACTGACCTGCTTAGGGGACTATCTTGAAGCTGAGTTCACACAATGAATACACTATTTCTATTTAGATAGTATTTTATAGAAAAACAGAAATAAAAGTCTGTGCTACATTGTTCTCTGACATTGTAAAGCACATGCTGTCATCAAGTGATAGTGTGTGTTGGCAGAGGACCTGGGGATTGAGCCTAGGGCCTCATGCATGCTAGACAAGCATTCCTACCACTAAGCTAAGTGTCTAGACTTCTTTTTATTTCTTTTTGTTGTTTTGAGACAGGTACCCACTAAATTCTCCAGGGTAGCTTTGAAGTGACTTTAATAGCCTAATCAGGCCTTGAACTTGTGAGCTTAACTTCCTGAACTGCTTGGCATTACAAGTCTGTGTCATTAAGCCTGGCAAGAAAGTTATATTAATTTTTTTATTTAAAGATTACTTTCAGAGACTTAGGGAAATAATGATGTCTGCATAATCCCCCAAACAACTCCTCAATACTACCACTCCTGGGGCAGTTTCCCAATCTTATCTCAGAAAGAATTTATGCTGTTTCTCAGGAACTTACTTGGGGTCTTACTTTCAGTTGCCTAGCAACCTCATTGCATAGGATTTTTGTGGCCTCATCTCTTGGGCCTGGAGTCTAGCTCTTAGCTGATTTGTTTGTATGCATGTATTTATGCATGTATCTTTGTATTTGGGTTTTGTTTATATATATATATAAGTTTCAATTATTTTAGGCAAGACCTTCCCACATAGCACAGGCAGGTATTGGACTAGTGATCATAATGACCCTCAACCTCCTGAGGGCTGGGATTACAGGCAAGCACCATGCCCAGCAGCTGTTCTTATTAAATTGTGACTTCAGATCTGTCAACTTCCAACTCTCCTTTGTAGGTATTGCCAATTGTTTTTGTTGCGATTTTGTAGGCTTATAGAATATAGGCATGACTACGGAAATAGCCTTTTAGCAATGACTTATGCAGCCAAGGAATAATTCCAAGGTTTTTATTTTTCCTTTTGGAGAACTCAATTAGTATATGTGGCTAGAAATATAAAAATACAAAACACAACATAAAACACGAGGAAACCAATTGAATTGGAAGTACAGGTTTCCAAGCACTCCCTGGAGTGAAAGAGAACATTCCACTTAAAATATGCCCAATTCCTTGTTGAATTGCTTGGCTTAAGTTTTTTTTTATTTAACTTTTCATTAGGGGGAAAAAGGTCACTAGAGCAAGGGTTTCTATAGCAACCTGGCAGCCGCACCTCTGGTAACCTATGAAATCATAAGTAGAGAGGTGTGCAACCAGGTCAGAGAAGAGCTTGATGGGAGCTGGCTGGCCAGTGGTTAACATAGGATAAGTGAAGATCACAGCCCACCCCTGCAGGAAGAAGTAAATAGGATTGTCAAAGGCCCAAGGCTGCATCCTATTACCCTACTGTTAGGAGGACCTTCATCTTCCTGTCCTCAAGGAGTCAAAGGACAAACCCCAAGAAAACAGAAAATAATATTTGAGTTGGAAAACTGTGACCAGGTGAGCCCCCCTCGCTGATTTGCTACCTTGGCAAGAGGGCATAGGCCTCTTTGTAGGGGAGCGGGAGAGTCCATCTTACTCTTTCAAAGCCAACTACACATTGGGAGTAAATGATGCATGAGAATAAAACAAACCTACAGGCAAACCAAGATGGGCATGGTAACTGGAACAAAACTCTCATGCCTTTGTTACAGTCTAAATGTAGACTGTCCCCATGGGCTCATGTGTTTGAGCATCCGGTCTCCAGCAGGTGGTGCGATTTAGGGAGGCTATGGGAGCGCTGAGGCAGGAGGCATGGAGGGTGGAGGTGGATCACCAAAGGCAGGTCTTTGAGGCTTATGGCTCAGTCCCACTTCTGTCCAGGCTTCTCTGCTTCTTACTCTACCAGGATGTGAAGAAGCTGAGTCCAACACTCCTATTGTGCTAGGCATCGTGGTGCACACCTTTAATCCCGGCACTCAAGAGGCAGAGATATTCAAGGCCAGCCTGCTATACATAGTTAGTTCCAGGCCAGCCAGAGCTACATAGTATGACCTTAACTAAACACAGTGAAACAAAAGCAAATCCTGCTTCCATGGAGCTACCTAGTTGCTTCTTGGCCTGGATAGACTGCTATCTCCTTGACTCTGTGGTCCAAAAGATATCCTTCTTCCCTTCGGCTGTTTGCATTGGGTAGTCTGCCTCAGTGATGAAGAAAATGACTAATACAGCTTAGAGAGCTGATGGTTCACCCATATTAAGAGACTAAATCTTTGTGGTCCAAAAATATCCCTTTGGGTTGTTATTCTTCCCATCCTATAACCCATTGCAGCAACTAGACATTCTCATTCTCATTATGCCTACAAGTAGAAAATTAGTGGCTTTACTTAGACAACACCTCTGTAAAACAATTGTAGATAGTTCAATCAACCCAGTTACACCCATTGTGAGAACAAGCTTCAACTTGGAAAACTGTTTCCAGGCTGGATCATAGAGCAGAGAAGAAACAGATGTATTCTATATTCTCAGCATCCCAAGGGAGGAAAGTCTGTCTTTTGCTTAACATCAGCCCTATCATCCGGACTAGAATCCTTACTTTCATAAATTATGCAAATGCTGACAGGTAGGTTTAGGATGATATTCAATTCTTCGATGGTGGAAATGACATTTTTGGCAAACTCCTTTGTGTCTTAGAACCCATTTCTTCCCTCTCCCATCTCCAAACAGCACACTTAAGTACCTTGCTTGCTACCTTTGATCTCACTTGTAAGAGGAAGGAAGAAGTAAAGGACTGAAGAATACATAATTTTGGGGGAATGGTGAGGAGAGGAGTCAATTGGGGACAGCAACCATGTTGCAGTGCTCATTCACTGGCTCTAAAGTTCAGGGTGAATGTGACTTGCTGGTGACCTTCACTGTTTCATGTGTCACAGCTTTTGCTGAGTCACAGGCAGAAGAGGCTGTTTTCTGTACATGGGACTTCTGTCCATATTTTTCCTAGTTAACTGAGGAAGGAGCTAGATTGTATTATTATTATTATTATTACTGTTTATGAATTCTGAGTCACAGACTTGCCATTTACCATCTGAGGTTTGCTTCTGTCCAAGGCTTAATTTCTTCATCTACAAATGAGATCAAATAGTACTCGGCAACTTATCACATGAGTATTATGACATTTGGATGGAATAAGTTATATAAAGAATTTCTGCAGGCTGGAAATTGGTTCAGTGGACAAAGTACTTGCTTATGTAAGTTTGAAGATCTGAGTTCATATCTCTGTCATGTGCACATGCCAAGTTGATTCAGTGTTGCGCCTAGAAATAAAGTAGTCAGTAGATAGGGATTGAGCATCTCCAGGACAAGAGTCCTAGACAGACCATCTGATTCAGGAAGCCCTAGGTCAATGTGAGAGACCCTGACTCAATATATAAAGTAAATAGCAGTTGAGAAAGACATGCAACATCAACCTTTGGTACACACACACACACACACACACACATTTACACATACTCATACATACTGTGTGCCCACACACATGAACACACATACAAACTACACACACACATGCATGCACATGTAAAGAGAAGAATATCTGATTTGCTATCGTATTGTAAATACTCAAAGAATATGAATTGTTACTCCAGAAATTTAATTGGTTGATGAGATCTCGACATCTGTAACTTATTGCTGTATAGAAACCAGTGGAAGATTATTCTCTAATATAAGTTACTAACTTAGACTTTGGATCTTAAAGATCCATTCCCCAGGAGTTTGGTTGATGAGGATCTTTATTCTAAGAACTCATCACTCTACAAGAAGAGGCAGATCTTGAGCTAATTTCTAAATTCTCAAAGATAAAGACCGAGTACTCATCACCTTTAGAGGCACAGGCATTGCATCTGCTCTACAGGAGACAGTAGACGAGCTTCTCAAGAACCCTTGCTAGTGGTGAGTGGGACTTACATGATGAACACATGAACTTTTCAACTTGCCAGGCTTTTGCTAGGGGCTGGAAGTATCTTTAGAGTCCTGTATTACTTACTGCTCATGGAATGGCTTATTTGGCCAATGTAAAAGTTGCTTGTCACTGCCAGTAGAACCCAATCTTTGGCCATTGAGTGTCTTCTGGTTGCCTGGCATACTTGATCCTGTAGCTCTCAAAATGAAGACTACTTTTCTTTCTTTTTCTCTGGAAATAGCACATTCATCAAGATTTCTCTATTGCTCTATGTTGAGTTTCCTTATTTTTTCCTCCCAAGAAAGCAGAGACCGTAGTAAACTTCTATGCAGTATTCCAAAGTGTCCCACAATAGATTCGGAGAACTGCTTTCAGGACAGAGTGTACTTTTAATATCTCTGGAAGTTGATAAGGACTGCTTTGCCATATAGTTGTTCCTTTACAGATTGTGGTTATATAAGATGGGAAAGCTGCCAGGCTCCAGAACACGACCCCTTCCCCCCATATGCACAAAGCCAAAGACAAGATCAATGCAAATATTATAATTGTTCAAGACACAATGATCAAAGAATCATCTTGTGGGTGCAGAGTTGAGCCCAGTAACCAGCTCCTAGGGGAGTGTGGTGTTCATCGGGCCTCATGGAGCTCACTGATGCCATCCTCAGTCTTGTGCCATCTTTCCCAACAGGTTTTTGCAGAATTCTTGCCCTGCTACTCGCCACCAGATGACAGATGTGGGGCAAAGAAATCCACGTGTTCTATCACCTAAGTTATTGAATTTGTGAAATCCAATGAGCACAGATATTCACCTTAGAAGTGAACTTTTCTGCAACAAGGGATTTATAAATTGTTGGGGTGGGGTATTTAAACTTGGCTCTTAGAAACCCCTCAGTCCAGGGTTTTCATTTTACACATTTCATTTTGCTGAGGTTCAAGGAGATTCTGTTACTTATCCATTATGTCTATTTAATGCCCAAACCAGAACTAGAATCTGAAAATCCTGGCACTGATTTCACTGAATCTTCAAGTACAGCATGTTACTTTCCACTGTAATGACATTTGTTTTCTCTTAAGTAATGACAGCTAACACTTAGCGATCACTTCCTCTATACCAGAGAAACACATTACCATACATGGCCCACAAGACAAGGCTAAGTGGTAGCAGATTTTTTTGGGGGGGGGTTTTCGAGACAGGGTTTCTCTGTGTAGCCTTGGCCATCCTGGACTCACTTTGTAAACAGGCTGGCCTCGAACTCACAGTGATCCGCCTGCCTCTGCCTCCCGAGTGCTGGGATTAAAGGTGTGCGCCACCAGGCCCGGTTTAGCAGATTTTATTTTATTTGTTTAGACATAAAGAGATGGAAGCTTAGAGAGGTCAAGTAACTGAACCAAGGTCATACATTACGCATGGAATGCCTTTAAGATCTAATTGATCTAACTAATTCAATCCAAGGAGAAGACTATTTAGACTAAAGGAGATATTTATACACGGCAAAGAGTATAAAGCAGAACGTCAGAATGTACATTTGTTTATTTTTGTCCTGACAAGATAATTGCATTAGCACTTACAAGTCTATTTCTGGGAGCCTCTTCCAGTTTCTGAATGCTCTCGTCGATATTCACCACTATGTTTAGGAATGCTAATGAATGCGTATAGGTCGAAATGAAGAGTGGCTTTATAGAGACTGGAGACTAAAATAGTAATACATAATAAAAAAAAAACCCTTTGGTCTCATAGAAGTTCAGGGTAGAATGGGAGTTTGAGAATGGGAGAAGCATAGAAATCACGCCCACATACTCCTCAAATAAGAGTTCTCAGGTTGTCACACACTTAGGATTGATTCTGTATATCTCAGCATAGGAAAATGTATGTCAGAAGTCAGTGCAGTTGGCTGCTGGGCAATTTTTTTTTTTTCAGGAGAGATGATTTCATTAAAATGTGACCATTTCACTGGTTTGGGGAAATGCCTTTCAGTGGCTCTAGTGGTCTTAAAATTATTTAACAATCTTAATTCATTTCTTAGGAAAAGACAAGTTATACTCTGCAATGCTGTTAGAACAGAGGGAGCATCTTGAACCTAAATTTTGTTTTATTCTACCCTTCTTTCTCCACAAATGTTTCCTGGTCTCACCTGAACAACACGGAACTCCTCCTGTGAGAACGCCTCCTGTATTTAGAATTGGAGGTGGCCTTTCAAAGACCCATGGAATTTATCCCATTCTTGCGGGTTATGTCCTTGCTCTAATTATTGTTGATCTGCTGTCTCTTGATCTTGACCAATAAGGCTATCTGCACTGAAATGAATGTTTCAAAATACAACTGAGAATGGGCTGAGGGAGGATGTCATAAAACCTGTGTCCTTATTAGGCATTTAAGGAACTGCTAGAAGTGAGGGGGTGGCGAAATGGCTAAGTGGATACAGGGGATTGCTGCCAAGACTAATGAGGAGCTCGATCGCTAATACCCATACGGTGGAAGGAGAGAACCAACTCTGTAGACTGTCCTATAACCACAACACACGCACTGCAGCACACACCCACACGCATCTTCACAAATAAGTAAGCGTGGGACATAAAAGAAGGAAAAGGCAGTAACGAATCAGCCAGAGGGAGTTCCTTTCATGAGCGTCAGCTGTGATTTTTCTGCAGGCGCTAAGACCATAAGTAAATTACACTGAGCTCCATATTTAACCAGACTAAAATCTGGACCATTTTTCCCTGGGCCCTTTGCCATAATCACAGAGAAAACCCAGCCTTGGATGAATCTCTGTTGGGGGGTGGAAAGACGCAGCCCAAGTGTTGGTGTGGGAACCGCAGCGGAGGATAGCTGAGTCATCTCCTTCACTGGAGGGTGACCAGGAAAATAGGAAATTACTATGCACAGTGGATTGTGGGATTGTGCGTTGTTGGCAGCTAGTGAGTGGCAGAGCTGGAATAAGAACCCAGGCAGCTGGCTCTCCAAGCTGTGTTCTCAACTCCGGGGCTAGCCATCCTCTCCGGAGAGTGCAGAGACTCTCTGTCTCTGTGCCTGCCTGTCTTTGTTTCACTCCCAGTTCCTAACAGACAATAACTGTTTTTTTTTTAACTTTTGCAAAGAAGTCCTTCTTCTGTCCCTGCAGTACCCTGTGATTGTCTCTGTCATTTTACATGGCATTGTTTCTGGAAAATTTTCAAATGGGCCTGTCCAAGAGGTTGTCTCTGCACCCCTAGTCATTTGGTGACCCTGTCACCACACACACACACAGACACACACACACACACACACTCATGTATTCCATTAAATTGAGTTTCTTGCTCATTGCACTGACGGAGAACATACAGCACACACTGTGAGTCAGCCCAGCCCCAGGATATTATGGGATTTGGACTTTGGTTGGGTGGTTTGGAAGAAGTGAGCTGCAGTTTGCTCTAGACTGGGCGTGTCAGAAGTCACAGGCATTCTGAAATGGAGTATCTTGATAACATCTTATCCAGCGAGAGGACAGACTAGAGTGGAGCTAAAGGTCTAGTTGGGCAAGCAGCGGTGGGCACTCACGGCAGCTGGGAGAGCAGTGTTGTGCAACTGCTGTGGCTTAGGCAGTATTCACAGTCTGTCTGGATTCAGACCTTACAGAGTGGTCTTGCTTTTGTCTGGATCCGTCATAGTCACAGAGCTGCCTTGTCTGATGCTGGCATCCTGTGTCATTATGTTCCGCAGAACACCAAGACCTACTTTAGTGTTGCAACCATTGCCAGAGCAGCTCCTAGCAACCCCACGGCCTAGCTGATAGCTCTACTTCTACTCCTGAATGGGAAAAAAAAATGCTTTTCTCTAACTCAGATCACCGTTTTCCCAGAAAGCCGTGTGCAGGGGACTTTCTTAGGTGTGTTCTCTGAGTGGGCTCCTGGATTCTTTCACTATGTAGGTTTGCGTACGTTCAAGCCTTTGCTCTTTTGTCCCCACCAAACTATGTGTCACTATCTATCCAGCCTCTGGAATATTTTCTGAGCTAACAGCCTAGCCGAGTTCACCTTCCTGTTCCTGCAATGAACACCAAGACCAAAAACCTCTTGGGAAAAGGTTTCATTGCAGCGTAAAAATTACAGCCTATCACCGTCAAGGGAAGCCGGAGTGTAAAAAATCACAGCCCATCACCATCAAGAGAAGCCGGAGTATAAAAAATCACAGCCTATCACCATCAAGGGAAGCCGGCGTGTAACCTGGAGGGAGGAATTGAAGCAGAACCCATGACGGGACGCTGCTTACTATCCTGCTTCCAAATTCATGTTCAGCTAGGTGTCTTAAGACGTGCACCCTAGGTTACCTCCCAGAAGTCTTTGTAGGTCAATGGTGTGATGAGGCAGTATTTTGCCAAGCAGTACCAAATGGCCTTTTGAAGGTGAATTAGCACAGGGCATGGACTGGTGGGTGGCACTCCACAGGGAGTTATCTGATTACTGGTTTAGGGCTTCCTGAGCAGTCATTTTCCTTAGGGTCATCTTTTTCTTCTTCTTTTTCTTTTCTTCTTCTTCTTCTTCTTCTTCTTCTTCTTCTTCTTCTTCTTCTTCTTCTTCTTCTTCTTCTTCTTCTTCAGATTTATTATCATGCCCACATGCTAGAAGAGGGCATCAGATCTCATTATAGATGGGTGTGAGCCCCCATGTGGTTGCTGGGAATCGAACTCAGGACCTTTGGAAGAGCAGACAGTGCTCTTAACCTCTGAGCCATCTCTCCAGCTCCTCTTAGAGTCATTTTCATTTGCAACACCTCCCTTAATGACTCTTCTGATAATCCACTCAAGACAGCCAAGAATCCCTTCTGGCCAGGCATGGAGATGCACAACTGTTATCCCAGCACTGGGGAAACTAAGGCAGGAAGAGGTTGGGTTTGAGGCAAGCCTGAATTATATAATGAGACTTAAAAAGAAAAAAAGATAAGGTGTGGTGACACAAGCTTTGAATAACGGCAATCAGGAAGCAGAAGTAGGCTGAACTCTGTGAGTTTAGGGCCAGCGTTTTCTGTATAGAGTTTTGAGTGAGCTAGGGAGATCCTGCCTCAAAATGAAAAGAAAAATTTAAATAAAAATAAACTAATAAAATAAAATAAAGACAGACAACCCCCCCTCTGCTAACCACTGGAAATGAGAGAAGGAAAATATTCTTCCTTCCTTCCTGTATGTCTGTCTGTCTGTGTGACCTGAATTTTTTTTTCTCATTGCTTTAAGCTGTGTAAAGTGGAAATGCTGAGAACCTTGCCTGGTTCTTTCTCCCCCTGCCTCTCTGTCCTACATGGGTCTCTGAGACGGCAGCGCAATGAAAGTTTCTGAAGAATTAACAGGCTGCTTGGCTCTCGAACACTGCAAGCTGATGGAGGCCCTGGACAACTCCTCCTCCTAGTTCTTTGTACCACCTTGTTTGGTACCTTCCCTATCAACCCCACTCAGAGGCCCGTAAGTGATGCACAGCATAAGGCAGAGCGTCTGTGCCTGTGGCTCTTCCCTCCAAATGTTATTTGAGCATAGTTCCTTTTATATAACACACTTCCGAAAATAGGTATGCCTGTGACTATGTTTGCTTGAACGAAGCAGCTTCCATTTCAGTGTGGATTAGAGTAGGTTGTTGTAAGAAGATACTATGCACCAAATCAGACCAGCGAAACATACTGTGTAATTTTTTTCACCACCCTTTTAATGATGCTCCCCTTGGCCTCATTTTACATGAAAGAAAACCGAGGAAGGATGGTTACCAGACAAAGAAGAAGAAGGGATAAGATGGTAAAATATAAGAAGAAAAAGGTCAGGGAAGAAAGAGGATCTTGTGGAGCTTTGTGGAGGGAGGTTAGGAAATAGGGGAAACTTTCGAGCAGGTATGCTTTTGTTATGAACTGAGGACAAGAAAAATAAACCAAGACCTTCACTGCCCAGGTCACTGTCTTAAAATGGGACAGTCTTCAGAATAGTCAAGAAAATTAACACACACACACACACACACACACACGCACGCACACACACACACAACTTCGATTATTTCTGTCTTTACTGTTGCAGTGAAGGCAAGATTCTAATTTGATATACAGGCGTAGTGTGCCATCTAGTGGCCATATTTAGAAAGTACACCAGAAGACTGCCACACCTCTAATGGGAAGCTTGAAATAGAGTGAAGTTATGCTAGTTTTTAAGCCTATGAGATGCTGATGTGCTACTACATTAAAAAATCGTTGAATAATCTTGTATCTTACATATGATGTGGAGACATTTGTGATGCCAGTCACTGACACAGAATGCCTCTGGACAAATCAGGAACTTCAACCTGCCTTCCTTTTTGCATTTTCTCCTCAGGAGGTCTCTAGTCTTTCCACTGACCACTTCACAGGGTGTGTTTTTATAGCAGGTGCTGGGGACACCGTGTAGCACAATATGAACAGTATCTGTGCCTGGTGGCACACAACTTTAATCTCGGTTCTAATGGAGCTTCCTGTGAGAAATGTAGAATAGTCAATGCCATTCTTTACAAAAACATGAAAGAAACCTCCATTTTCCTAAGGAAACATGATCCCAAAGGCAATCATGAGCAGAAACTGTATCACAGGAGACATCTCTGTATAATTTCAAATTATACAACAGAGTCACAGTAACAAAACAAAGTGGTACTGACACGAAAACAGATCATGGAACAGAGGACAGGCCCCAGATATAATCCTATACAACTGTATCTATTTGCTTTTTGACAAAGATGTAAAAAATGTATTAAGAGAGAGCGAGAGAAACTTTTAAACAAGTGGTGCTGTGAAATCTGGATGCCTACAGAAACAAGGAGTGCTGTGAAATCTGGAGGCCTACACAAACAAGGAAATTGGATATGTAACCTTTACCTTGTACAAAACTGAAATTCAAAAGCACCAGACACCTTAGGATAAAATACCTGACACATTGAAACTATGAAAAACATCCAGGATAAAGACGTTTTGAAATAGAACTAGGTGGAGCCTGGGTATCATGGAGCCTAAAGGAGCCAGTCCAGAGCAGGAGTGGGATCAATCCCTGTCCAACCCTGGAAATCTCATCTTGAGAGTGGTAAGAGTGGGGACAACTCCCTCCCCCACCATGAACCTGCATGTCCCCACCTTTACCCACACCAGAAGAGGTCATGTAGTAAAAACTAGGTTAAACTGCCCCTCTTTTTATAAGATCCTCTCCTGCAAGCACCTGAAATTCTCCTTCATGCAAATAAGGCATTCCCAGCACCTTGGTTCCAGCCAAGGATGAACAGTCACCCCAAGAGCCTCTACCCAACCCCCCCAAAAGTTTAAATAGCCTTTGTCCCTCAACCCTCAATGAAATGAGCTGCTCAGTGAAGCCTGCTTTCCTAGAGATTGCTCTCCTCACGCTCGCCCATTGCCTGAGGTCTCCATCATCCTCATAGTTCCCACCCTACCCCCACTGCACCCCAAACCCCCCCCCCCCGATCCACAGGCAGCAGTCATGAGCCAATCACACTGGGAAGGGCCTGCAATTGGAATCTGAATGGCAGGACTCCAATCACTAAAATGAAACCTACAGTTGACAAATAGGACCTCGAGAAATTAAAAAGCCTCAGCACCACAAAGGAAATTGTTAGCCAAGTGAGAGAAAAATCCTTGTCACCTATGCATCTGGCAAAGCATTAATATCTAGAATATACAGAGCACTCAAGAAAGTAATCAGGAAGGAAACAAACAACTCAAACAAAACAGTAAATTGACCCAATATTAAGTGGTCATCTCTGAAATCATAAACAAACAAGGAACATTATATGGATGGAGCAGCTTGCATTTACATATTTAGGCATGTGCATGTGTGTGTGTGTGTGTGTGTGTGTGTGTGAGAGAGAGAGAGAGAGAGAGAGAGAGAGAGAGAGAGAGAGAGAGCTTTTACAAATTACAGTTTTTACAATTAACAAAATGGAGGCCATGAATTTGAGAGAAAGAAGGGGATACATGGAGCTATTGGAGGATAGAAATGGAAGGGAAGAATAATATGATTATATTTAAATTTCAAGAATAAAAATAAATTAAAATAACAGTGAGAAAAGAAATAGAATAGGGTACTCAAAATAAGAAATACACATGGTCAGTAAATGATTTTTAACTGATCAACAGCCTTATCCTCCAAGGAAATGTAAATTAAAACTACTTTGAAGTCCCATGTCACTCCTGTCAGGATAGCAGTCATTAAGAAAACAACAAATAAGCCAGGCCTGGTGGCACACAACTTTAATCCCAGCACTTGGGAGGAAGAGGCAGGAGGATCACTGTGAGTTCAAGGCCAGCCTGGTCTACAGACTGAGTCCAGGACAGTCAAGGCTACACAGAGAAACCCTGTATCAAATAAATAAATAAATAAAACAAGAAAGAAGAAACAAAAGTAATGCTGGCAAGGATGGGAACACAGGGGGATCTGTGTACACTGTTTTGAGAATGTAAACTAGTTCAGTGACTATGGAAATCACTATCAAGGGTCCTAAAAACTAAATATAGATCTTTTATATAGCTGAGCTATGCCACTCTTGTGTCTTTACCCAAAGGGCTCTGAGTCAACGTATCAGAGAGAGACACTTGCACACCAATGTTTATTGCAGTTAAGCTGTGGGACCAACCTAGGTGCCCCATGGTGAGGAATTAGAAAAGAAAATGTGCCATGCATGTATTATTGTAATGGAAGTTTTGGTTCCTTTGTGAACTCGGTTCTGTTCCGTAAATATGTTTTGTTTTAACCCCAAGTGTGGGATTTCAGTTTGAGCTTTAGCTTGTCCACACCAGTAAATTGTCTCGTGAGGGGCATGGCTTTTGCCAGCTGTTCAGTCCTTCCTGGTGTAGCTGGGAGAGGGGCTTGGTATAGTGCTCTGAGGCTATCAGTAAGAGCACAGGGAGAGCACAGTGTTGCATGCAGTGTTGTCATGTGGCCTGGCCTGTAACAGTTTGAAGAGACCAGGTGTCGTGGTTTGGAGCAGACAGACAGAGAGAAATGCTTTGAGGAGCAGTGGCTTGGGGGAGACTGCTGGCTGGTGCTGTTGGAGGAGATGGGTATAGCCCAAAGGAACCCAATTGACCTTAAGCAGCCAGGAGAAGCAGAGGGGCCTCTCTCCCCACTAACCTTCTCTCTCCTATGTAAAGTTGGGAGGTTGGAAGTGAGGCTGAGGCCTACACACCCCAAAGAGAGAAGAGTTTACTTATAAGAAGATTTTTCATCCATTAAAAAAAAAAATAAGTAGTGTCATTTGGAGGAGAATGGATGCAACTGGGATGATGATGTTAAGTGAATTTCATCTCAGAAAGACAGACAGACATTTTCTATCATATGCTGTTGTTAAAACGTCTTCCCAACTGAAGATGTAAGCAAGGCCTATCTCTCCTCCTAGGGCCCAGACTACAAACTGAGGTGTAATTCCATCAAAGTTCACTATGGAGAACCAGGGAGCTTATTTATTGGGCTTCCTGGCAGAACATAGGTGAGAGGTGATTTAGAGGTGCGGGCACTTCTCCTCTATCCAGCCCCACCTGAAAAGCCCTACCCAGCAGGAAAGAGAGAGAGAGAGAGAGAGAGAGAGAGAGAGAGAGAGAGAGAGAGGGAGAGAGAGAGAGAGAGAGAGAGAGAGAGAGAGAGAGAGAGAGAGAGAGAGAGAGAGAGAGACAGCCATGCAGACCCCAGGTGGGGCTGGGCTACTGTAAAATGTCAACAAGCCTGGCTGGGATAACCTTTTGCTAGAGGGGCTTAGCTGAATGTTCTAAGGAAGCAGTGCTTTGGCTAGGGGGACAGTCACTCAACACACTCTGCCTCTTCTTCCAGCTCTTACATCCTTCCCACGCCCCTCTTCAACAGTCCCTGAGCCATGAAGGGGATGATACTGATGCGCTGATGCGCAACTACATTTCTTGTGCTCCAAGAGGGACTGTGTCTCCATTGCTTTCTGGCCATCCCTCCATCTCCAGGTCATAGTCACTGAAGCCACCCTTGCACTAGTTGGTGCATCTTGCCTGCTCCTCCTATCACAAAGCATGCAGGATGCGTGGTGGCACACATTTTTAATCCCAGCACTCAGAAAGCACAGCCAGGGGGAGTCTCTGTGAGTTCAAGACCACCCTGGTCTACCTAGCAAGTTCTAGGACTATATAGAGAGGGACCATGTCTAAAAAGAAAAAGAAAAGCACACAGAATCAATGTTTCAGTGGCACTTGGAGGCTTAATTGTCCTCAGCATACTTAGTGGCAACTTTTGTAAGTATAGAATCTAGCTCTTGGGAGAGGATACTCCAGGCCCAGTTCTAGCTTTCTTTCTCAAAGTACAGCAAGCAAAGGATGTAACCTCTTCAGCAGTAGGGTCTAATATGTATGGGTGTTTTGTCTGCATGTATGTCTGTGCATCACATGCATGCAGTGCACATAGAGGCCATAAAAGGACGATGGATCCTCTGGGACTAGAGGTACATTTGTGAGCCACCTTATGGGTGCTGGAAATTGAACCAGGGTCCTATGGAAGAGCCACAGGGCTCTCTTAACCACTGAGCTTCCTCTGCAGTACATGAAACTGTAATCTTAATAAAATATTCTAAAGGTTTTTAAAACGCAAAATAAAGCTGTTTACCAATCAATAGATGAACATTTACAATCAATCTGGATGACAGAAAGCACTAACATTGAATCCTATTAGGCAGTATTGGTCTCCCAAGAGTTCAGTTTTTGTCCTTAATTCCTTTGAAAAGAAAGTAAAGTCTCCTTTTTCATCTAAGAAGATTCAAGTTGCCTACTGAGCTTGGAAAAAAACAAAGCTAGTTAAAAAAAATAATACTACGTGAGATATGATAAGTCTAAATTTACATAAAGATTTTTAGATATACCAAATGTTTTCTTCAAGGTTGCCAACTACAAATAGTCCAAACACTATGAATGTAACATTCATATAATTCCTGATTGTTTCGTGGTTATTCTTGCTGTGGTAGCTAATTGTATATGTGTGTGATGATATAAATATATATGTAAAATATAAAAAATATTTAATGACTTATAAAAGACCAAAAAAGAGAAAAAGAAAAGAAATGTGCTTTTCATATTTCAGTTTAAAGTATTTGTCGAAATTTGTTTTCTTTCCTTTTGTGTAAATACATAATCATCTAGATTTTAGCTTTCTCTGGAAGGTTCAGAGCCTAAAATAATCCTTCCACTTTACAGAAGAAGTTTCCCTGATTTAGGATCCTTCATTTTGGACAACTCTATTTTACCCAATAGCCATAGAGTCAAGAGGGGTTGGGGTCAGGGCTAGAGAGACAGCTCAGCAGCTAAGAACACTGCTGCTCTTCCAGAGGGCACTAGTTCTGTTCCCAGCGCTGACGTCAGCTTGATCATATATTCCCTTCATGCCAGTGCTAGGGGAATCAGCTACCTTCTCCTGAGCTGCCTCCCTTAGGTTCCAGCACTGACTTGGCACAGACACTTTAAAAGAGGAGGGGAGAGGAGGGATAGGGACAGCTTTGACCTAATGAGAGGCCTGAGTTTCTAAGACCACACACAAAAAAAACAAACAAAACAAGAAGATGTTTCCTAAAATGGAAGGTTTTGGATCAATTATTGGACGATGGCCATGACCGTCTTCACTCATCAACAAATCAGCTTACAGCTGGCTACCTGGTGAGAAAACTGTTTATATAACCGTCATAAGCCCCGCCTCCACCCCCTGTGACGCACAGTATAACCCTTGTAGTCCCTGGATGTTAGGAGAGACTCTCAGGTTGCCATCTGCCTGGGCTGGTGTGTTCTGCCACCGCATCCCTGCTACTTCCATGAGACCACCTCAGGTAACATCATAGACTTTTTTCCTTTCACCTGGGGTGTCTGCCGAAGCTCCCTCTATAACTCTAAGGACCCCGTGAATGTCTTTAGGAGCCAACAGCTTCCTAATCACAATCTTTCCCGAAGTGTCCTGGTGGTCGATGCCATAATCCCTCCGCATCGCCCAGACCTTGGCAGTCCGAGGAGTCAGTATCGTCTTTATCCCGCTTCCATCAAGGCCTTGTTGAGGTACTAACTAGTGGCATGTCTAACGCCGGGCATCAAAGCACACCCGAAGAGAGCCAAGACAACCCATTAACACTTGAGGGAGAGTGGGTACAGGAGGAGGCAGAAGGTGGCGGGTTAGGCTGCCAGTCCGGCCTGGATTGGGTTTCTGATGGACCTGAAGAACTTAGTCCCGGACAGGTGGAGACTGTTGGGACTGAGAGAAACTTAGAGGGTGCCGAGGCTGAAGAAAAGTCGACGAAGGAGGAGGAGGAGGAGGAAGAGGAGGAGGAGGGAGATGAGGAGGAGGAGGAGGAGGAGGAGGAGGAAGATGAGGAAAGCCCTACAGTAGATCCAGATATTGTGGTGAATACCCGACATTTTCCAGTCCCTAACTTACGTATTATGTTCATGGAGCTAGTCCACACCATTCTGAATCGTGTGTATAGCAGAAACCACATGCTGATTAGGGACCTCGAAGTGATGGTAACACCTGACACCTCTGCATCTGACCACTCAAGTGAGGACCAAGTACCACCCGGGCCCATCCCATCAACTGTGAGGGCCTCAGACTATGAGAGTCGGGGATCAGGCATGACCCGGAGCCTGCGGGAGGTTATCTCCACATTTCCAGAGTTTGAGGAGCCTGGAGATCTCGAGGAAGCAGAAGATTGTCACCTGTATGAACCAGTAGTTAGGGCAGCCCAGGAACCCACGGAGCAAGTCACAGGAGAGGTGGCAGCAGAAGCTACAGCAGAAGAACCACCAAAGCAAGTCATAAAGCAGATCGTGGCCTCAGAGGGTAAGGAATCAGGCCTAGGGGCCTAGAGAAGCCATCAGTGCTGGGCAGTGGGCAGTGACAGGGAAGAAGGAAATAGGCAAATGACCAGGCCTGGGAGGGAGGGAGGCTGCTGCCTTGGCTAAGGCTGCTCCTTTACAGGGCAGAAACAATGAGCTGTGGGAGGTGCTGACCTCAGTCAGGTGGGGAAAGGAATGGTTGGATGGCTCCCCTACCTAAGGTCAAACTATCTGGTTTTTAAAAATATGGTTTGTTAGTTGTTATTGTTTTTGGTTTTGTTCATTTGTTGTGAGAGAGGGGTCTCATTACTTGTTGAGGTTGGGCTGGTCTGGAACTCTCTAGGCAACACAGGGTAATTTTTATTCACAATTTCCTGCCTCTTGGGGGCCACTGAGTGCTGGGATTATAGGCCTACTTCACTGGGCCAGTTTTATGACAAACTTTCCATGTTTTTGTTCTGAAACAGAGTCTCACACAGGATAGATTGGCCTTGAACTCACTATGTAGGCAAGGTGTCCAAAAGAGAGCTTGGGAGCTAGTAGAAGGGAAGCCTGGCAACAAAAGAACCAGAAAATAGCATTCCTCATTTTGAGTCTGTGGCTTTGAAAAGGGTGAAGGTTCTTGGAAATGTGCTTTTCTGCATTGACTTGGTTTGGGAGCACGTGCTGGTAAGGGGAGCCTTACTCTTCATGGATTGAGAAAAATCGCTTGAGGCAAAAAAAGTAGCTTCCTTCCAAAGTTCTGCCCAAGGTGTAATGGGTGCAAGGTGGCTGACTTATGCCCCTGATTTCTTCTTCTAAGTAGAAGAAATGTACTTCATTGCTTAGGATAGTTTCTGGTAAAGGGAGAGACATGTCCCTGGGGAAAAGATCATTGGGCAGATGTGTCAAGAGTAGGGAAGTGTAGCCTGAAAACCAGGAAGGAACTCAACTACAGCTGTTTCTGTAGTTACTCATGCACCCGCTGTTTCTCTCAAGGGTAGATGTGGGTGGTGCTATTGGTTGGGAATTAGGCTCTTGTGTGTGTGTGTGTGTGTGTGTGTGTGTGTGTGTGTGTGTGTGTGTGTGTGGTTTGTAATGGTCTTTCCTGAATACATAGGTGGGTGTCGTTCTGATGACTGGAATGAAAATTACAACGTAGTGGATGAGGACGCCAGACAAGAAGAAACGGAAAACCAAGAAGCATTTGCTGAAATTGACCCACATCCCAAAGGCTACAGAGCCAGCAAATCCAGGTTTCTGTGCATAGCTGGGAACACCAATCACTCCCCCTGTAGTTACTTCTCAGTTGAGCCTTGTTCGTTTCAATTTCTAGTTAATTGAGGAAAACGATTTCAAATTCAAACAAAATTCAATTTAACTTTCTTCCTAAAATGTCTTAGAATGTGATTAAAACTTGGTGGCTGTCCCTGCTATTCAAAGCTCTGTTGTCCACAGATGTAAGGCTACTAACAAGTGGTAAACCTATTAGATTTAACCCCGTTATCACATCTAGATCAGTCTCTGTTTAGAGAGCAATTGTCAGAAGTAACAGTGGCGGAGGCTGGGCCAGGCAGGAGTTGAGTCCTCAGGGCTCCACCACAGTTAGGCCATCACCTATACTAAGTAGAAATCAGTGCCCTTTAGAGCACTACATACAAATTGTAAAACAGTTAGACACTTCAGGTAGGACCATTTTCAGTTACTAATACCTACCTATTCATTTAGTTATCAAGTTTTATATTTTAAACAAGTCAAAAGAAATGTAGTCCTAATAGGATCATTTAGAAGCAAATTGATAATTAAAATTTAAAGGCTATCTCTTCAAATGATTAAATATTCTTCTCCTCTTTCTCTTTTTGTCCACACAGCTAAGTGCCTGGTGAACTATGTGGAAGCCGAAGGTCTGAAGGGTAAGGAAGCGTCACATGTGCACCTAGTACTGGCTTTTACAGATAGAGGGATTCCTTTACATGCCAACAGAGTCTCTCAAGCAGAATACACAAGACTGAGGTGTTGGCTTCACGGAGTAGAGGGTGGGGTTAGCATGTGCAAGGCTATGAGTTTGAATCTCAGGTGCCAAGCACAGGGTTTCATGCACACACTTGTGCACATGCATATGTGCAGGCACACACTCACATACAAGCACGCATGAGCACACACACACACACACACACACACACACACACCAACAGCCAAAAAGCTGGTGTAATCACATTTGGTTGCATAAGCACCCTGATAGGCGTGGGTTTGATTTATAAACCGAAAGCATGTTGATCCTCTGTAAATCACTTGAGTAATAGCACAAGCAGCAGGCATGAACAAGGACTGAACACTGTCTTAAATATAGGAAGCAGATTAACCTGGTATAATTGATTCTTTTCTCTCCTTTTCATCTATAGTGAAATATCGCAATAAAAGGATGAAGAGAGAATGCCCATTGAATGTCACCAAATTTAGATTGTCCACTTGTTAGCTCAACAATATTTCATCAACACTGACTTCATCATGTTCATCATCTGTTAGCAATATTCCTAATTATAAATTTAACATCACTTGTTCACCTTCCAAATTAGACACTGTCAAGTGCTAAAATAAAGCAGGCATACTTGGAGGCCACACTGTGATTCAGTTTTACTTCTTTCACGTTTGTTGGACGGGGATAATTTTTCACTATTTCATACTTACTTTAGTTCTTTTATTGCAGCCAAATAAGTAAAATGACAAGCTTAAAACCATTTTACAAGCAGGAAGATGAAGTTTCAGGCTTTAGTTAAAACTCCATGATACTGTCCAGTTACACGTGCCTTTTCTCTTACCTGTTACAAATATAGTTGAAAGTATTTACTAAAGTGGAAAAAAGATTTTAAAAAGAAAAAACAGAAATGTTGGTAGCTTTTATTTAGATAAATACTTCTGAATCATTTCTGCTTTTTGCTTCTCTGGCCAGGTTATTGTAACTGAAGAGCATACTTGTTTTCGTTATTTTATTGTGCTCCAAGTGCAATTAGATGTCAATTGTACAACAGGTTTAGTATGTGGGGTAGCAAGGCTTTAAAGCTCTGTTCTCTCCTACATAAGTCACTACTTTCCTGTACCTACTGAATACTTAACATAAAGCTAGTCTCATTGGACACATGCTGTGTGAAAAACAAAAGGGACAGTAGCTCAATTCTTTGAGAATTTCAAGAGAGAGAACTTGCACATTTTGTTTTGCTTTTCTTTATGTTTGTGTATGTCAGCATGTGTCTGGGCGCCCATACAGAGCGTGAGAGGGGACACAATGCCTTGGAGATGGAGATATAAGAGGCTCCCAGACATAGGAGCTGGGCACTGAGGAGCAAGGCCTCTTCAGCACTAAGCTATCTCTCCAGTCCCTGCAATGCCTTCTTAATTTGCTCTTCCCTTTATCAGAATGTATTCTTCATCTCTTCTCATTGTTCTCCTCTGAGTTCAGCTACTGTTTTGTCAGCTATTGGGAGAGCTGTTCTGGCTTTTGTTTTTCCAGTCTCATTTGCTTGAAATGCTTTTCTCTATCCTTTCACTGTGAGGCGCTGCCTGTGCTTAAAGCTGAGATGACCTTCTTGTTGGCAACAGAAAGATGGATTTTGTTTTGTAATTCACTGATGTAACCTGTGTCTATTGGTTGAAATAATAATTATTCAAAGGTGTGCGATGACTGCCGTCCTTTTTGCTTGTGCTCCTAGTCTTGTTTTGGGTTTTAGTAACTACAGCTTCATTTGGTTTCAACCTATGGCCTCTCAGCTACACCTAGTAGTCTTTTCATTTGGACCTATTGCTTTTAGTATTCTCTGAGGGTCTGGTTTGGCAGGCATGAGTTATTTTAAAGCTTGTTTGTATCATGGGAAATTGTCATTTCTTCTTCAACTCTGGCAGACAGTTTGACTTGACAAAGTTACCTGGGATTGGCACCTGTGGCCTCTTACATCTTGGAGTGCATTGCTTTATGCTTTTCTGACTTTAATAGTTTCCACCGAGACCTCGGCTCCTACTGTAAATGGGTTTTCCTTTATGAGACCAGTGAGTTTTAAGTTCACTATTATTTTAATGAAAATATAATTATATCATTTCTCACTCTTTCGCCCTTAAAATCTTCCCATGTGCTCCCCGATTTCTTTAAAATTCATGTCCTGTTTTTAAAGTTGTTTTTGTTGTTGTGTGTATAACTAAATATATAAGTACAACCAGCTTAGTCCTTATGTTGCTCGTGTGCCTATGAGTTCAGGGATGATCAGCTGGTATTTGATAACCAAGCTGGGAGAGTGGGGCTCTTCCTGAAGGAGATTATTTCTCTTGCTCTCAGCATTCATTGCTTCTCTGTAGTCTGTTGTCTAGTTAGGACCCTGTGAACTTTCCCCCTTCCATGGTACTGTTTCATGCTGCCTTTAGTTTCCTCTCTTCATGCTTTATATTTAGCAATTTAATTATCAAGATGTCATGAACATGCCTGCAATCCCATCACCTGCGGAGGCAGAGTAAGGATGGACATCACCATGTTAAACAAAAATTGACAAAAACAATACCATGTACCACAGTTTCTTTATCCACTCTTCTACTGAGGGACACTTAGGCTGTTTCCATGTTCTGGCTATTATGAATAAGGCTGCTATGAACATGGTTGAGCAAAGTTTCTTGTTGTGTGCTGGAGCATCTTCTGGGTATATTCCAAGGAGTGGAATAGCTGGGTCTTGAGGAAGCCCTATTCCCAGTTTTTTGAGATAGCACCAGATAGATTTCCAAAGTGGCTGTACTAGTTTGCATTCCCACCAGCAATGAAGGAGTGTTCCTCTCTCCCCACATCCTCGCCAGCATGTGGTGGGTGTCGCTTGAGTTTTTGATCTTAGCTCTTCTGATGGGTGTAAGATGGAATCTCAGAGTTGTTTTGATTTGCATTTCCCTGATGACTAAGGAGGTTGAGCATCTCTTTAAGTGTTTCTCAGCCATTTGATACTCCTCTGTTGAGAATTCTCTGTTTAGTTCCAAGCCCCATTTCTCAATTGGGTTATTCGGTTTGGTGGTGTTTAATTTCTTGAGTTCTTTATATATTTTCGATATTAGACCTTTGTCAAATGTAGGGTTCGTGAAGATTTTTTCCCAGTCTGTAGACTGTCGCTTTGTTCTCTTGATACACTATGGAATACTACTCAGCTATTAAAAACAAGAAATTCCCAAAAATTTTGGATAAATGGATTGAGCTAGAAATCATCAAAATGAGTGAGTTAACCCAGAAGCAGAAAGAATCAAATGGTATATATTCACTTATATCTGCATACTAGCCCAAAGGGCATGTCCCACGAAAGCTTTCA